>NC_083317.1:4631899-4831899 GCF_963455315.2 Globicephala melas | reverse complement strand
TTTAATCTAAGTCCAAATCCTTCCTGCAAACATATATTCTGATATATCTGTGATGGTTAAGGCAAAAAATAAGATTATTTCATTTTTACATCATCCGATATCTGTTTAAGAAAAGTAAACATTTAACAAAAAGCTGTTTATTTTGATAAAATCCAACACAACTATTAGTTCCGTAGCATCCTTATGCTCTTACATTGAGTTTGCAAGATTTCGGACCGTTTACCCACGACTTCTTCAGGACACCTCGTATTTTAACGCCTCTTCTCAAATAGAATTACTTCTGTTCGCACCTGTAACAAGCTCCACACAGCAAGTTCTTATCTGTTTTGGACCATGGAGTCCTGACTACCCAGTTTCTGGAGGAACACTTCAGATAGATAGGAGATAAGAATTGCAAGAGGAATAATGCCAAAATTTATGTCAAACACTGTCCTAAGCACTTCACATGTATTCATTCATGGGAATGTGTCAACATTCTATTGTTACCATTTTATGACTGAGGAAACAGGCAAAGAAAGACTATGTGATTAGTGCAAGGTCACAGCGTGGTCCGTGGTGGGCCTGGAACGTGGATGTGGACAGTGGCTTCAGACTCCATCCTTGTACCTTCTGACGAGATAGCCGAGTACACAGCCAGAGAGCAGAAATTGGCTATAAAGAAACACCTTGCCTGGCATTTCTAATCTTTATAAAAATGCTGTGTCCAATTCCACAGAGAGGCAATTAATTGTTGAAGCTCCCACAGCTGTGAAATTGAGATCCAAAGCCTGGTCTCTCTGAGTTCAAACTCAAGCCCTCGTGCAGATTTGGCAAAATGGAAGGCGGGCAGGAGTCTGAAACCTTCCCTGGAAGATCATGTGACCCAGTTGGGAGATGTTAAGAAGCCTATATTTCCTTATTTACTCTGTCTGCTTATCAGCATCTCTGAAAAGAACATCTCAACTAGGCCCTCCTGCAAAGCAACGTGTGCTGGGGATTTTTAATCTTTATACAGCCCACTTCTGAGCAGTAAACACTGGGCATCACCACGATATTCCAGAAACTAAACAGCCTGAAATACTCTATAAATATTCTCACTACTTCTCCACACATGGACACAGCACAGTGAGTGCAATTGTCCAAATATGGCTTAGTTGTAGATGTTTCAGTACTAAGTGATTGTTCATCTAATAAACCTAGAGTTACCTTGGAACTGACTTTGGGGTATTTTGGGGGGAAAATTTAATTGCATGTAAGTTTTCAGACCACTCGTCATTTGGGAAATGTATAGTCGTTCCCCCTTATCCATGGTTTTGCATTCTGAGGTTTCAGTTACCCACTGTCACCTGAGGTCCAAAAATATTAAGCGGAAAATTCCAGAAATAAATAATTCATAACTTTTAAATCGTGCGCCCGTTCTCAGTAGCATGACGAAATTTTGCCCCATCTCACTCCATCCCACACGGGATACATGCATCACCACTTTGTCTAGCGTATCCAACCAAATAAGCTACCTACCCGTCAGTCACTTAGTAACCCTCTTGGTTCTAGTAACACCTACTTTACTTAATAATGGCCCCAGTGCCCAAGAACAGTGATGCCGGCAACTACGATAT
Organism: Globicephala melas; assembly: GCF_963455315.2. Lineage (NCBI taxonomy): Eukaryota > Metazoa > Chordata > Mammalia > Artiodactyla > Delphinidae > Globicephala > Globicephala melas. The sequence goes on along the minus strand of NC_083317.1, from coordinate 4,830,304 downwards.
TCTCTTACTGTGCCTCATTTATCAATTAAACTTTATCATAGCTATGTATGTATATATAGGGCAAAACGTAGTATATATAGGATCTGGGACTCTCCATTGTTTCAGACATCCACTGGAGGGCTTGGATTGTATCCCCCATGGATAGGGTGGGACACTGTAGTCTTCATTTTTCCATTAATAACTGACCCACTTTCCACAGAGAAGGGAAACACAGGACTCTGAGAGGCCAAATAATCCACTGCACCTGAAAATAGTACCATTTAACAAAAACGTGAGTGATCACTGTGTCATCAAATTGCTTCGTAACATGTTATGTGGTATTATTGATACATCACCCAAAAAGTTGAGTAGGGAAGCAGTGTAACATGTGCAGTTCAGGAATTGCAGAATTAGATTCAGAAAATGAGTTTACATGCATATTATCTGTGTTAACCAGCTTGGGCTGCTGCAACAGAGCACCACAGTCTCAGGCTTAAATAGCACATATGTATTTCTCACAGTTCTGGAGACTGGAAGTCTGAGATTAGGGTCCCAGCATGGTTGAGGTCTGGTGAGATGTCTTCCCTTCTTGCTATGGACTCACATGTCTTCCTCTTATAAGGCCACAGTCCTATTGGATTAGGGCCCAACCTTTATGATCCCACCTAACCTTAATTACCATCTACAGACCCCATCTCCAGATACATCCACATTGGGGGTTAGACCTTATGCATTAGGGGAGTGGGAGCACAATTCGGTCCGTAGCATGATCTGAAAATACAAGTCAAGCCGTTAGCCTACAGCCCCGGTGTCCTGGCCCTGGACCATCTTGATTCTGTCCCATCCTGGCTCCCAACCCAGTGTGACCCAGTGTGAGCTACACGCAGCTGGAGGAGAGACAGCTGATGCGGAGGCTGCCAGCTGGCGTTCTGACATAGCTGGGGTGGAGTGGCGGACAGCACACGAACAGCCGGGTATTGGTACCTCTTGCCACACCGCTGAGGCTTTCTGATTTTTGTTTCCTTCCTTTAAAAACAAATTTTAAAGATCTCCTCTAATATGCATTGTCTATTATGTGTCAAGCAGGAAATAGAAAGATGTAAACTATGAGAGAGGGTCAAAAAGGAACTGAAAGGATTTATTAATGTAGTGGGTTGAACAGTGTTCTCCCGAAATTCATGTCCTTCCTGGAACCTCAGAATGAGACCTTATTTGAAAATAGGGTCATTGCAGATGTAATTAGTCAAGATGAGATCATACTGGAGTAGGGTGGGTCCTTAATCCAACATGATTGGTGTCCTCATAAGAAGAGAAGAGACACAGAGTCACACACAGAGGAAGACAGCCACGTGACAACAGAGAGTGAGATTGGAGTGGTGTGTCCACAAGCTCAGGAACACCAAGGATTATTGCAAGCACCAGAGACTAGGAGAGACACATGGAACAATTTTTCCCTCAGAGCCTCCAGAGAGAACACAGCCTTCCTGAGACCTTGATCTTGGACCTCTGACTTCCAGACCTGTGATAGAATAAATTTCTGTTTTTTCAAGCCACATAGGTTGTGATTCTTTGGAAACTAATAGTTACTACCTGGGGGGGGAAAAAAAAAGAGTAATGCCAAGGCAAATCCATTCGTGGTTGTGAGAAATGCTTAGCTCTGCGTTAGTTATCCTCAGTTGGAAATGGCAGGAAGGGAACAGGCAGTGGGGATCAATCAATCCCAGGAGAGGAGACAGAGCCAGTGTCAGGGTCATCAATGCAGAAGTCGTGGATGAAGCCTGAGAAAGGGAGGAAATGAACAACAGAGAAATTGGAGACTGAGAGGGAGAGGTGGGGGGGACTGAGTTCTGGGGGCTACTCACATTTATGAGCAGGGGAGAAAAGATGTGAACTCAAGGAAAGAGATCATGAAGATATAGACAGGAGAAAGTCACCCAGGCAGTGTAACAGGGCACCCAAGGGAGAAGGAAGTCAGAGAGAACTTGCACCAAGAGATGACCTTGGGATCTGACACTAGGATGCCACGAGTGACCTTGACAAGGTGAGTTGCAGTAAAATGTAAGAGGCATAGCCCAAATCAGTACAGACTAGGAGTAGCAATGAGTATAGACTATTCTTTTAATAAGTTTTCCAGGGGAAAACACAATGAATGAAAGCTGGCAAGGGGAAAGTTTTCTTTAAAACTGGGGGAGCTGAGCACGTGTGTCATAAGAAATACAGTAATCACTGAGGAGGCGATGGTGGCAATAGAGGAGAGAAATGACGGAACCAGGTCCTAGAAAAGGCAAGGGGGAATCATGGCCACAGCGCTGGTTGGGAGTAGACTGGAAGGAAAGAGGGCCATCTCTTCCTGTGAGAGAAAACAGGACAAATACAATGTCTGAGGTAGGAGAGGTCATCAGAGAGAGGTGGTTTCAGACTCAATGAAGTAAAAAGATATTATCTTTTGCACATTAGAGAGTAGACCCACAGTGGGCTGGGAATGAGGGTCTTAAGAACTCCCAGGAAAAGCTTGGGAAAGCCACTTTCAACAACACAAAGCAGATGAGCAGAACTAGCCAAAGATCTGGAGAGACCGTGAAGGGCAGTTAAAATTAATTGTTGTGAATGGTCAGGGCATCCGGTCTCCAGCCAGCTCAGCAAGCTGGAGGAGGGAAAAGAACATGGTGGCAACTACCTGGACTGGGGATTCCAGGGGCGATGGGGATGCTCAAGAGGGAAGAAGTCTAGGATGCTAGAAGTTTACTATCCTGCCCCATCTGCCTGGAGGTAAAGCCACAAAGGGCAGACAACGGTGGTGCCTCTGCTTGGTGGTTGTCTGGAGCTCCTGCCACAGACACACATAGTAAGGGACTTTCTTCCACTTGGACTTGCCTAATGCATGGGAAGCAACACCAAGAGCCCCGCATAATTCATGTTCATCTCGGGTCTTGGCCTTGATTTCACACTAACCTCTTATTCTGAGTCAAAAACTATGTTTCGAAATCTTGAACCCTGCTTTCGTATACTATGGCCCGTTGCCCAAGCAAATTTCAATTCATGACATCTGATTTGAGCTTGATAATGCTAATGTCAACAGTATTATTCATTGTCATCACTGCCCGATAATATTTTGTTAATGATCCTGTTATTGTCTTCAACTTCCCTGAGATGAAATCTCACAGAGGAGCAAGAGATCAGAAACTGCACTGGGGTCCAAATAACATCTCATTGACTTGGCTTACCATCTACTTCTCATGTCTAGAAAGAACGAAATATTGCAGGTAGAGAGGAGAACAGGTAGGAGATGCCTAACAGCTGAACATAAAGTAAAACTGTATTGACATTCAGGTGGAGCTAGGAAGGAATCTGGGTCAGTGTGTTTGGGGATATTAGAGAATCTGGGGTGAGATCTATGTAAAGGTTGTGAATATATGGATATTACGTAATAAAGTCCTCCAAGTATAGATTGTCTTATTCACTTGATTTTTGCAACATTTGGTGCTGGGGATATGCAAAAAGTGATGGTTGAATGAGGGAAAAAATGAGTGAAAATAATGAGGCACCATCAGGAATTTCCTGGCAGTCCAGTAGTTAAGACTCTGCTTTTACTACCAAAGGCATGGGTTCAATCCCTGGTCGGGGAACTAAGATCCCACAAGCCCCACCAGCGTGGCCAAAATAATAATTAATAATGAGGCACCATCATTGAAGTTCCGTTGTACAGACAAGAGTTAACAGCTGGTCTGAGACTGCTACCCTTAGAAAGGCCTGTTGCGAGTTGACCCTTGGCTGGAGTCTGGGAACTGGAATTCTGGGAGGGTTCCTGCCCCCCACAATGGATAAGAGTGGCTCGCTGTGATTAAAATGTATAAACAATACTGTTTACGTGGAAGACCTACTTTCCTTCTAGGAGTCTGGAATTTGGGGACATGCCATGCACATGCTTATGCGACCAGCCCTCCAGTAAAAACTCTGGGCACCAAGTCTTTAATGAGCTCCCTGGTAGATGGCACTCTGTATCCATCTGTTGTCACTGCTCTCTGCTGGGATAATAAGCACATCCTCTGTGGGGAAAGAACTCTTGGAAGCTTGCACCTGGTTTCCTCCAGACCTCTCCCCAGGTACCTTTCCCCTTTCCTGATTGTGCTCTGTACCCTTTCACACTGTGATAAATCCCAGCAGCGCATACGGTATGATTATATGCAGAACCCTGGGAGTCTTCCCAATGAATGACCGAACCTCTGACACATGCCTAACATTAAAATTTTATGAGATTAAATCTAAGAAGAAAAAAAAAATAACTTGGACAGTAGTTGGCTTGAGAAGTGGAATATTCAGTTTGTAATTTTAATATCCTGTTATTTTATTGTGAGGGGAACCAATGAAACTAACATTTATCCCATGAGGAGGTTGTGGAAAAAGAAAGAGTCACTTCCCCTGCATTACCCGGCTAATCTGTGTCAGAGCTGCAATTAGAAGCCACATTCTCCTGGTAACACTCGGAGCAGGAAATCAAAGGGCATTTTAGGCTGACCTAACGACCAACACCTTCATAGCAGATAGAGTGTTTTACACACACACACACACACACACACACACACACACAGATGCTCCAGGCTAAATTTGCTACCCTTCTCTCTCGTTTCCTTTTCTTGTATAAATATTATGTTAACATGCCTACTGCTATGGGTCTCTCTCCCTCCCTCAGGAGCTCAAAAGTCAGAAACATATTTTTTTTGTTTGTTTCAGGCTATAATCTACAATGTACAGCTTCTAATTTTGGGAGTGGGGATTTGCCTTCTTTATGAAGGCTAGTACTAGGCTCTCTGTTTGCTCTGGGTCTTCCGGGGTCTCATTAGCTGGTCATTTTTGAAAAGCCGGGCTTCAGCCCCTCATCAATATGACCTCTAATCTCACTGCCATGTGAGCTTTCTCCAGATCTGTAAACAACCCTGTTTCTAATCACTTCCAGGTGGCAGTAGAATAACATGTAAAAACGAATTTAGTGAGCAACGGACTCAAATGGCAAAATTATCATCAATTAATGGCTTTTAAAAAGAAAGAGAACAGGACTCTCCCTTCCAGTAAACTTCCACATGGAATATATTATTCCACTCCCCAAAATAAACACAGTGAAAATATTACATCTCTCCACCCTTTGAATTCCAGTCTGCTGTATACCTCCTGTGTGAAGAATAATTTCCTGTATTTGAAATGAGGATCCTATTTGCTGAAAATCAATACAGATAGATGACAGGTAGATGGACTGATGGATGGATAGATAAGTAGATAGATAGATAGATAGATAGATAGAAAGATATTTCTCTTACAGTTTTCATTTGGTCCTATAAATTTATTTTTAGTGAATGTTAAAGAAATGCTTCTTTTAATTCTGCAACTCTCTGGTACCTGAAAAATCAAAAATGAAGCTTTCAGGTGATTACAGGTCTGCCCCTTACATCATTTTGATGTCGATCTCATTCCTTTTGCTCATAAGCACCTTGAGGGCAGAAACGGGTCTCATCGCCATGGCAACCTGAGCAGCTATGTAGGAGATTGCCTTGAAAATGCCTAGTGACTAGAAGTAAAATTAAAACGCAAGTGCCTTGGAAAGAGGGACCATGGGCTCACAGAGCTCTGCGTTACACGAACAGAACACAGCAGGCAAATACTGCACCGCCCACCGCAGCATCACCCCCCCCCACCCGCTACAGTCGTGCTCCTCTCTCCTTCCCAAAGAGCACAGAACACATCAAATCTGCTTTCAGTTTAAGTCTGCTGAAACGTGCTTAAGGAAAACCTTGCCTCATATATACGATGTAATTATTTTTCCCATCCCAAAATGCAAAGACTTTCTTAAAAGATCACTTCTTTTATGAAGTGATCTCCCCTGGAAAAATCATGAGAAGGTGTGTGTTCTTGTAACGTCTGCCCATATGGCTCTCACGGCACTCACACCCCACATAGCACAGTAATCTCTCCCCTGAGCTCCCTAAAAGCAGAAGCCATCTCCACGGGGGCCTGGAGAGGCAGATGCTTCCTAAAGCATAGGCCCTGCCTTATCTATGATGACCAGACCCAAATACAGCATCCAAAACCCACAACAAACGTTTCATGTGAAGTGCTAGGCTGAGGTCCTTTGATATTTAACGTGGGCAGAAAATTGTTCACTTTTACTTGAAATACAGGAAGAAGATGATCATCCTTGGACTTAAACTCATTGATCCTAAGAGATAAAATTCTCCTTGAGTCACATCACTAATAGAGGCGTTCAGACGGGAGATACTGCAACAGAAATTTGGGCCAGTGCAAGAGAGGGAGGTAGATCCTCTGGGAATGTTTGCGCTTCCCATTTTCCAAATCCGGTTACCCTTGGGCTGTGTCTTTGATGTTAATGTAGCTAAACCCCCAGGGAGACTGTCAGAATTTTATCCGAGGAAAACAGACAGGGAACGCTGGGCTCTCTGATTGCTGGCCTCCTTAATCGGGAAGAAATTCACAAAAGGCCATTCAGTGAAACCCGGCTGTAAAGCTGTTGATATTGTTCTTTTCCAGGATGGTGTCCTACATATCCATCCCCACATCAGCAGAACCTCCCACAGTGCATCCCTACTCAAACTACTACATTTTTAAAATTTATTTATTTATTTATTCATTTATTTTTGGCTGTGTTGGGTCTTCGTTCCTGCGTGCGGGCTTTCTCTAGTTGCGGCGAGTGGGGTCTACTTTTTCATCGCGGTGCGCGGGCTTCTCATTGCGGTGGCTTCTCTTGTTGCGGAGCACAGGCTCTAGGCACGCGGGCTTCAGTAGTTGTGGCACACGGGCTCTGTAGTTGTGGCGCATGGGCTTAGTTGCTCCATGGCATGTGGGATCCTCCCGGACCAGGGCTCGAACCCATGGCCCCTGCATTGGCAGGTGGATTCTTAACCACTGCATTACCAGGGAAGTCCCCACAAACTACTACATTTTTATTGGGTTACATTAACATCTGATATTCAAAGGATCTCATTTTTGCTTAGAGGAAGAGAAGTGATAAGTGTGCTTTAGAAATGCATTCAGGGCTCATCATGCTTGTTTTTCCTGGCTTATTTCAGGAAGGCAGTAAGTCAGGGGCCATCATATTACTAGAGGACTTTACATGCACGGTGTGTGCCTGTGCCTGAGATACTTTGTCTCCACACAATTACAAGCCTCCTATCATCCACTGCTGGAGTCTGAGAGTGAAGGTCAACCACGGGGTGTCCTGGGGCCCAGGTAGACAGCAAAACAGAGGGCACAGCAGCATCAGATGCAATGAGCCTTTCCTTCCCAGGGGGAATTATGAGATTCCTTCCCTTAGGCCTATCCTAGCTCTGCTGCTAAAACAAAATACCACAGATGGCGGGGCGGGGGGCTTAAACAACAGACATTTACTTCTGACAGCTCTGGAGGCTGAAGTCAGAGACCAGGGTGCCAGCATGTTTGGGGTGTCGTGAGAGCCTTCTTTTGGATTTCTGGGTTGCAGACAGCCACCTTCTCACTCTATCCTCACATGCTGGAGAGAGAGCTCCGTTCTCCTCTTACAAGGACACAAATCCCATCATGGGGGCCACACCCTCATGACCTCATCTAACCTTAATCACCTCCCAAAGGCCCCACCTCCAAATACCATCCCACTGGGGGTTAGGACTTCAACATGAACTTTGAACACAAACATTCAGGCTATACCAAGACCACAGAAGTAGTCCTTCTGAAGACTGATCAAAATAAATGAACTCATTTACATTTCTTAACATCAGTGATCTAATGATCTCACATGACAAAGAGGCACAACTTGATTCCTGAGCCTACATCCAGGCCAACGCAAAACCTCCCTGGGAAGAAATCAGGGCATGACCCAACGTGCATTAAGCCAGTGATGCCACGGTCAGAACGACCTGTGACACTACGCTGCTCCCATGGAAACCCAGACAGACCGTGGCTGGTGCGCTCACCCCTGTGAGAATATAACGCAGTCCCCGATTCTCTCAACCAAGATAAAGGGCAAAATTAGTATGCTGTGCCAATAGAAGCCTTTGTGTTTCTTTTTATAGGAATACACACACCTTAAATTTCTTTTCCTTTGAAAAGGAAAGCCTAGACAACTGATACCCATTTACCTTAGCCGACTACCCAAGAGCCCTGGCCTTGAGCCCCAAGGCTCATCTGCTAAAAGCAGGCCTTTGCTGCTCTGGTCCCCCAAGCTCTGGCCCCATGGGGCTGAGCAGTGGCACCGGAACGTCACCTTGGTGGACAGGCCTCGCCTGCACAGGGCGCCGAACCCCCTCTTGACTGCCCCTAGCTCTGAGCTTTCTCAAGGCAGCCCCACCAGCACCCCTCTGGTCCTCCCCCAACCTCACAGCACAAGGGTCCTCACACAGGCCTGTTTCATAGCTGATCTAGGTCCTTGCTTTTCTCCACCTAGAGAATCAGAAATTCAGGAGATGGTCTGGGCAGAGTAGATGTGCTTTGCTGGGACAACCTTCCCGGCCAGGCTTACTGCAGACCCAGGGGAGAGAGGCAGGCTGACAGCCACTGACCATCTAGCCAAGCTCAACAAGGAGTTTCAGGAGCCCTCAGTTTATTTACAAACTGAGATGAATTCACCTTGTACATACAGCATCCAGGATGTTTCTGCTGGACTCAGAGCCAACTCAGGAAAGGCCTCTCCGTCCCTGGGACCTCTGTGCTGGGCAGGGTTATCCCCTCCAATCTAGACGCCCCAGTACTGCCCCTGCCACCACTCAGCTCTTGGGACGCGCTGGAGGGAGGTCCCAGCCTCCTCCGCACAGCCTCCCTGCCCCCTACGTGTGGCTACCTGTGCCCTGCCACACTCTGAGCCCTAAGGAGAAATGTAACCCTTCTCCATCTAAACCACCCGAAACTGGTTTTTATTAAGATTCCTACTCTTTTTAACCATTTTGTCATTTCCAGTGGCATCATCACCTCCTTCCCTGGGCATTTTTGCAGCCTCAGAGGATGGGGCTCAGGCACTGGGAACAGGGTCTGACAGTAAGTGACAGTAAGTTCCATTACAAGGTGTGATTCCAGACTTTCTACTTACAGATCATAACACCACTTTGGGGCCCCGTCCTCAGGTTGAAATACCTGAGTATAAAAATATCTCTTCCTGTATGTGTCTCAACCTCTCTCTCTCTCTGCCACGTGCAACATCTTGGGGATAACTTGTGTTTGTTTAAATAGCTTACTTATAAACAACAAAACCTTACTGTGGATATATTCCTTAATGAGGTAAAAACCTGTACAATATCGGTTTTCTGATACTTTTGTGAAAAAAGAAAAGCCCAGAGTCCATGCTGTGTTGTTTTAAAAATTTTGCCAAAGGATAAAGCTCCAACGCATGACTGAGGAGAGGACACGGGGTCAGCAGTTCATATCGGCAAGGTATCAACTGTATGCATGGCAGCATCCCCTCCACTGACCAGATACACAACTCCTCTTGTTTTATTTTAATTAGGTTCCTGTTGGAAGGAGAAAAAAGTCTATTCACATAGATTACAAAAAGATGAAAACTGAATAAAACCATACCATTAATTAAAGATGTCTGGGAAACATAAGGATAGAGATACAGATATATAGATTAGATAGATACAGATACAGATGTAGATCTATAACCTCACGGTAGATACTTCTATTTCTCATCCATGTTTCCAGTTCTCTCCTTCCAGGCACATGCCCCATTGGGGTCAGACATGGCCATGTGACTTGCTTCGCCAATTAAATATGAACAAGAATGACATCTGTCACCTCCAAGGAGAAGCACTTAGAGGCAGTTTGTCATTCTCCCCTGCTCTCTTCCCCTTCTAGGGCAGACACTGAGGTTGCGTATTTGATGGCCCCTGAGTGTGGAAGACTGCAAACATCACCCCAATTTCTCCCCTTCCCTGAACCCACAAGCCCCCTGCTGTGTACTTTTGAGAGCTCCTGACTCTGATTCTGGGCTCAGCCAGACTGACTGTCATCACATCTCTCCAACTGCTATCAAGAAACTAAAATGACCTCTGAAGCAAAGCAAGTAAGACCATTAAACAATTGAAATGTGCAAATAAAATTGTACAGGTGAGTCTCTATTCTGATTACTGCAATCACATTTCAGGTCTTAAGCTTAGTATTTTTTCAACATTCTAAGTTAACAAATTACTATGATTAATTAACATAACAGCAAGGGATTTATTGTTCAGTAAAGTGTGAGGGACTTCAAATTCACTGTAAAGATGGTATTACGGAAAGCCAAAAACATCTATTACATCCTAGTTCACTGTAATGTGCAATTTAATTTTTGATTTGTGTGATGGTTTAGTGACTTTTTTTAATGGTCCTTGTTGTAATAGTAACCTATACTGTCCAGCAAATCGATAAGCCATATAAAAATGCTCTTTCACCATGGGAGTTCAGTTCCAATTTCTTACCTCTGCAAGCTGACACAAAGTTGGTGGTATTCAAGAGTTACAATAAATTGTGTGTGTGTGTGTGTGTGTGTGCATGCTCTCACTTGCACACATGTGCACAGGGAACATGTAAAGAAAAGCAATCATTTATACCATTATACCACATTCAGTGCTCATCATGACTGTTTTCCAAAAGTATCCAACAGGCATTACCCAAAGATGTGCAAAACAGAAAAAGTGAGCCTAGTGTCTGCATGGCCTTTCCAGATAAGTAGCAAAAGGACCAAGAACTCAGCTTAAAAACCATGAGAAAAGAAGAGCCACAACTTCTTAGAAGCTAGACTTCAGTGGTACCATTTCTAGATACCAAAAATAAACCAGGAAATTAGTTATTTACATATATATACAGATATAAATAGACATATATATTTCAGTGCTGACTACATATTCCAAATAGAATCTTCAAGAAAGAGGCCACATAACTCTGAAGACATTTGAAAAGGTGAGAACAGCATGAAATCAGGGTTTCCATTTTCCAGATTATAGAGAATATCACGATACCAGCCCTGAGGTCGCTCACAGACACAGTAATCCTACTTTCCTCTTTCCAGGAGCAGAAATAAAAACAAAATTTCCTTTTTAAAAGTAACAGAATGATTATACGCATAGCGCAAGGAACTAATTTCTATCCATCGGTCCATTCACTGCAGAATATCTGAGTCGAGCCACATAAACCAACAGAAAACACCGACATCACATTTAATCACACAGCAGCGTCAACTTTCCGCATACTAATTCTTAATTATGACGCGCATATAGATGGAGACACAATTCGATACGCAGAACAAGCTGCGAGCCCCGGCGCCCTGCGCCCGGGAAGCCCACTGTCCTACCTGAGATGAGTGAGACGGTATCTTTCTCCCATGAGACGACAGTGATGTACGCCTCCACCGAGGAGGGGATAATGCACTTGAAGACCGCAACATTGCCTCTCATGGTTTTCTGGTCCTCCACACGGACTGTATAGGGCTCCCGTAAAACTGGAAGGCAAGAAGAGGACCCCGGTAACACACACAGGCTCATTCCGAGAGGATCCCATCTGAATATCACATTGTATCTTACACGTATCAATTGCATCAAATATATTTATTGGAGAAAAATTTTTAAGAAACCTACATTTCATGTCTTAAAGACTTTCATTCTGTTAACAATAAACTACACTAAGAACTAAAAAGCATGAGTATATCTAAAAGCAGTTAAGCTGCTCTCTAAACACATCTGGACATGGGAAGTAGTTTCTTAAACAGAAGTTATGATGATGGGAGACTTCCCTCCATGTCCTCTGAGGACCAAGGAAAAAATGTCAGACTATCAAGGAAAAGAATTAAAAAATCAAGAAAGGCAACCTCTCCTGGGAATCCTCGAAACTAGGTGACAATTAAAACAACTCTTCCTAAGTAATTTTTATGACAGTTGCAAAGCAGTTTTGTAAAGAATCATTCTGCTTCCTATCACTTAGGGAAGCGTGCTGATTAAGGGAGCCTGCCCAGACATTCCCAACAGTAGGAGTAGCCCAGAAAGTGCCCAGAGGGGACTTCCACAAACTAGATGTCTAGGCTAGAGGCAAGGGGTGGAGGGATCCAGTGCCCACCCTGCAAGCCCAACTGCCTGGGTTCAAATCCAGGCCCTACCACTTTACAGTGAGCAAGCTCTCTTGCCACACATATAATGGGAATTTTGATAAAAATATCTACCAAGTAAGTCAATTTTGATGATTCAATCAGTTAACGTGGCTAAAGCGTCCGGAACCATGCCTGCCATGAACAGTTTGCCTAAAGCTACCTGGACCCACACCATCTCCTGGTGTGGAGAAGACCTCTGCTTCCAGGATAAGGAGACGTGGGTGTGTCTAATCCAGGTTATGCCTCCCTCCAGCTCTATAAATATGGGCGAAAGACTTCTTTCTCCAGTTTTATTTCCTCAAATTTGAAATGAGGGGTTGGGATAGGAAGATTCAAGGTCTGAATTCTGTAAGTCTATGATTTTTCTAAGTTATCCACAGAGACAACTTACCTTACCATCTAATTAGCTCTCTGAAAGTTTTAGTCATTTATTGGACAAATATGTGTCAAGAAAACTGGCCATGAAATTAATTTCAAAAGAAATTAATATACCAACAGATATAAGAATGAGTTTCTAAAGGGAAATCTCCTAATAGGCAGACGTAAATAACGCTCCAGAAGAAGCACTTTTAAGATCAGTGCTAGCTCTGTGATATGCCAAGTAGTTTAGTATCAGAGTATGTCATTATTAAGAGTATTGATAAGAGGATGGCTCCCAGTACTGATTTTTAAATATTACTATATAATATTTTCCCAACTTGGAGAATTATTTTCATTCCTATCCCAAACCAGAGAGACTTTCAGAAGTTTAGGAATCTTTTGAGACCCTCATTCCTGCACTCTTTGTGCATTATGATGTGACGGTCCAGGTGGCAGTTCCACATCCGCAGGAGGTCCACTGGGCAATCGTTCAGGGTACTCAAGAAACATCACTGTTATACGCAGAGGGGGAAACTGACTTTGTACACAAAAACACCTCGATAAATAGCCCTTTTGAGGGAGTGGAGGTCTACAGTCATAAATTGGAAAGAGGCAACAAAGAGACAGATGAATTAATCAAACTCATCAATGAATGAGAATTTGGTCCTAGTGGGAGAATAGAAGACAGAAAATAGGAAAAGGAGCAGAGAACAGAAGAGAACGGGGGGCTGGACAGCATGGCGAAGGCCAACAGAAAGAGCTCACTATCACAGGGATGGGGTCACCTAAGCAGGTGTATGAGTCCAATTTAAGTTTGTCTTTGCTGATGTGTGTTTCTAAGCTATAAAGTCACTCCATCTCCCCAAACCTTCAGTAAACAAATGGCAACAAATGGCAAACAAATGGTGGGGGAATTTTTAATGGAAATCAAGGAAAGGAGCCAAGTTCTATGTCTCAGACAGGAAAGGGCAGGGACAAGAGAAAGTACCTACAGAGAACGGGAAGTGGGCAAGAGGCTTACCCCCAGCAAGTTGCTTGCTAATGCACTGTGGTGCTGCTAGCCTGGGGCAGAGACAGGCTCCACCACACTCCACTGTGTACCCACTCCACCCATACCTCTGCCCAGGCCTCCACTGGATGCAGGGTGCCAGTGTTTGCTGGATGGGGCAAGGAGGAAGAGGCTGCGAAGGGCTCAGGGCACCAGGGATCAGAGGGGTAGCAGTGGCCACTGGGTGGGGTTAGGGAGGTGAAGGCCCAATGGGGCTTGGGGCACCCAGAGCCTGAGGAAAGGGTGGCTGGGAAACCACCCCAGGTGGGGTGGCATGAGACAGGACTCTCCAAGAGCTGAGAAAACAAGCCCCCAGAGCATGTTCCATTCTCCCACCACACTTCACTCACGAAACACAAATGGAAAGATAGAAGCATTAGTATTTCAAGATGGCAACAGGAGAGCTTGAAGCCTGAGCACAGGGCCCTCAGCCTTGTGTGACCACCCTCGCCCCATCCCATGAAGTCAGCCCTGATCCCAATCTGCCTATGCAGCAATCAGAGGAAGTGGGAAGATGGGATGGAGAAAGTTTGGAGCACTGGGCATTGCCGAGGAAGGCAGGTCCTATCCTAAGAGGTTGGATTCAGATTGCTCCCAACCCCCTTGATCCTTATGTCTGAAGTGATAAAACATAAACAAATGCCCCAGGGTAGGATGCCTTAGGTACACCAGAAGACTGTGCAGGTAGGAGGGCTTTATGCCTGATGTCCATCCTATTGGGGCAATGGTTATCTGAGGCACAATGGGACCCTAAGGCACAGCATCACTTTTAGAGAAACTGGGGTGGGGGGTTGCTCTTTTATTTTGTAGCTGATTACTTAACTTGGGAGATGCTTTAAATATTCAGTTACATCTTGAACACACCCTCATGTCAAGGACTGCTCAGGGACTAAGGAGATCCTCACACTTTATGGAATAATTAACTGAAGAAAGAAAGAAAATTCACATGGCAGAACACCTGGAAGAAAACAGGCAAAGACTGAAGTGCACGGTCCCGAAAATGACTGAAGGTAACAGGAGTTCTGGGAAGGAGGGAATCTGGGTGCCTTGAGCTGTCCCTGAAGGACCAGAAGGACTGAGGAGGCAGAGAGGAAACAGGGAGAAGAGGAAAGGTGGAAGTGAGCACAAAATCTTCCAGAGACTGAGACACTGGTCCAGTGCTGTTTAGCCAAACCAGCCTCCCGACCACAGCCGCTGTGAACGGCCAGCAACAGGCTCACGGAGGCCTCTGTGTCCTTCATCTAAATAACATCTACTTCACACGGTTGTGCAGTGAACACAGAGGATGTCTCTAGAGGACCTGGCACAATGTCTAGCACATAACCTGTCTGAGTCTCTCTGACTGCTGGCCGGAGAAGCCACCTTGAGCTGAAGCTATCTTGAGCTGAAGACACTACAAGCTCTGGAACCTGCAAGAGGGCCTTGGGAAGGGTCCCGCAGCCTGTGTCCCTTTGATTCTGGCTTCATCCTCCTCTTTCCCCACAGATAGGCTTCCTCTGCTTTTCTGGGCCACGTGGAAGATGGAAGGTGCTTGGCCCACAGTTCCCAAAATCTCTCTCTCAAGATTTCAGTTTCAATTTCAGAGGACACAGGAACTGACAGACTAGCTTGGTTAACTGCCCTCCATCAGTTCAATCATCTGTGACCAGGGATTCAAGACCATTTTGCATGATGTAGATGCAAGAGACAATTAAGGGGGATCATGTGGCCTCTGCGCAGAGAGGTATATAGATGCCCACCATATGTGCAGCTGTTATTAGCTACTGTTATTATATGAACATCAAGACAACTCTAATAGGTCAGACACGTGCTATCACTGGCTTTTTCTTAAACCAACTTTAAAAGATATAAGTGACATTCAATAAGCTGCACATATTTACTGATGTTTTAACACATGTCCATACCCATGAAGTCACCACCATAACCAAGATAAAAATAGATCCATCATCCAAAAGTTTACTTATTCTCCTATGGAGTCCCCCCTTCCCATCCTCCTTACAGGCAACCATGGATGTACTTTCCATCATTATAGATTAGTCTGCATGTTTTAGAGTTTATATAAACGGGATCATATAAGACATATATACTTACCAGGCTTCTTCTATTCCGTATAACTACTTTGAGATGCCTCCCTGCTACTGTCTTATCAATAATCCATTCCTTTTCATCCCCTTGTGTGGATAAGTAACAATTTATCCATTTATCTGGTGATGGACTTCTTTCACCCACTTTTGGCCATTACAAATAAAGCTGCTATGAACATTCATGTAAAACTCTTTGTGTGGACATAGGCTTTGGGTAAGTACCTAAGTATAGAATGGATGGAATATACGGCAGGTGTTTGTCTTTTCAAGAAACTAACTGTCCAAAGGGGCTGTACCATTTACATTCCCACCGGAAGTTGACGAGAGTCCCAGGTGCTACCTATTCTCACTAACACTTGGTCGGTCATCGTTTTTAATTTTAAATATGCAGAGGGATCTATAACATTGTGGTTTTAATTTTCATTTCCTTCAAGGTTAATGACGCTAAGCATCTTTCATGTGCTCACTAGTCATTGCATATCTTTTCTGTTGCTCTACCTCTCCAAATTGCTAACCCATTTTTTAAAATAGGGGTGTTTGTTTTCTTATGATTGAGTATTTAGATTTAATTATATTTCTGGATAAAAGCCCTTTAACAGATATATGACTTGGAAGTATTTTCTCCCAGGCAGTGGCTTGCCTTTCTAGTCTCCTAACAGTATCTTTAAATGAGCAGAAGTTTTTAATCTTGATAAAATTCAATATAACAACTTGTTTTATATGGATTTAACTTTTGGTGTCACATCTAAGAAATTTTTAGATAGCTCAAGGTTACAAAAATTTTCCCCCAATTTTTTCTTTAAAAGTTTATTGATTTATATTTAGATCTATGATCCATTTTGAGTTAATTTTGTATACAGTGCAAAGTGTGGACTGAAGCTTTTTTGGTTTTTTGCACATGGATATAAACATTTTCCAGCATCACTTGTTAAAATAACTTTCTTTTTTCACTCAATTCCCTTTGCACCTTTGTCAAATTTCAGGTGTCCATGTATGTATGGACCAATTTCTGGATTCTATTACTTATGTTTATAATAATTATCTTTATAATAAGTCTTAAAGTCAAATAGCATTAACCCTCTTAAATTATTATTTTTATTTTTCAGAGTTCTTTTGGCTATTCTTGGTCCTTTGTATTTCAATATAAATTTTAGAATCAACTATTAATTCCTATTTGTTAAAAAAAAGGCTGCTGGGTTTTCACTGGGATTGTATTGACTCTATAGATCATTTGGGGGAGAACCGACATCTTAACAATACCATATCCTCCAACTCATAAAATACTATTTCTCTTCTTTATTTCTCTCAGAAATGTTTTGTAATTATCAGTGGAAGTGTCTTCCACATCTTGGGTCAGACTTATCCCTAAGTATTTCTTGTTTTTTGATGCTACTATAAACAGTATTTAAATTTGTGTGTTTGTGTGTGTTGATCTTGTATACCACCATTTTGATAAACTCACTTAGTTCCAGTAGGGTTTTTTTTGTAGAGGCCATCAGATTTTTTTTTAAATTAATGATTGGAATCTACAAATAAAAACAGATGAATTTTTTACCATCAGGATGTCTTTTACTTATTTTTCTTGCTATATTGCATTGACTGCAACCTCCAGTACAATGTTGAATAGAAGTGGTGAAAGCACACACCTTTGCAGTCTTCATATTTGGGGGAAAGCACTTAATCATTCACCACTAAGTATGATGTTAGATGTAGTAGGATCTTTTTATTTTGTTTTAATCAAATTTCTCTTCTACTCCTAGTTTTCTGAGAGTTCTTATTATAATAGGATGTTGTATTTTGTCAATGATTTTCCGCACCTATTGAAATGATCACATGGTTTTTAATATGTTAATGTGGTGAACTGCCTTGATTAATTTTCAAATGTGAAACCTACCTTGCATTCTGGAGATAAGCTCTTTTTATATGTTGTTGTATTATCCTTTTTATATGTTGTTGGATTCAATTTGCTAAAATTTTGTTTAGAATTTTTACACGTATATTCATGAGAAATATTTGTCTTCTTTTGTTTTAGTAACGTGGTAATGCTGATCACCTAAAATAACTTGGGAAGTAGTCTTTCCTCTTCAACTTTCTGGGAGAATTTGTGTAGAATTTTTATTATTTCCTCCTCAAATATTTGGTAGAATAAACAGTGTATCCATTTGAGCCTGGAATTTCATTGTAGGAAATTTTTCTATTACAAATTCAAATTCTTTAATAGATATGGAGCTATTCAGCTATTTCTTCTTGAATGAGTTTTGGCATTTTATTTCTTTCAAAGACTTTCTCATTTTATCTAAGTTATATGATTTATTGACATCTCCATGTTCTTAAATTCTATTATAATTTAAATATCTGTATAATTTTGACTACTATAGAATATTGATGATTGTACATATATATTGATTATATCTGTAGAATAGTAATGTAACCCCTCTCATTCTTGACATTGATAATCTGTCTTCTCTCTTATTTTCCTCTTCAGTCTGGCCAGCTTACCAATTTTATTGATGTTTTTCAAAGAAACAACTTTTGGCTTCAGAGATTTCCACTCTAATCTTTATTATTTCCTTTTTCCTTTTATTGGTTTTAATTTGCTCTTTGTTCTGGAGTTAAGACCACTTGAGATCTCTATTTGAGACCATTTTTCCTTCCCAATGTAAGTTTTTAGAACTATAAATTTCTCCTCCTAAGCATTGCTTTAGTGGCATTCCCAAAATTATTAGATGTTGTACTTTCATTTTTATTCAGCTCAAAATACTTTCTCATTTACCTTCTGTTTTTTCTTTGACACAGATTATTTAGAAGTGCATTATTTGGTATCCAAATATTTGGGGATTTCCCAGAGATCTTATTGTTAGTGATTCTAATTTAATTCTATTGTAGTCAAAGAACATACTTTATATAACTTATTTTTTTTTAAATTCGTCCGATTCTTGTTTCATTCATAATATGATTTATTTTAGTAAATATCTGTGTTTTCTTGAAGAGAATATATATTGTGCTATCACTGGATGGAATGTTCTGTATTTGAATGTCAATTGGGTCAAGCTGATTAACAATGCCATTCAAGTATTCTTTATTCTTGCTTATTTTCTGTCTATTTCTGGCAGTTATTAAGAGAGTGGGGGCTTCCCTGGTGGCGCAGTGATTGGGAGTCCGCCTGCCGATGCAGGGGACGCGGGTTCGTGACCCGATCCAGGAGGATCCCGCATGCCAGGGGGCAGCTGGGCCCGTGAGCCATGGCCGCTGAGCCTGCGTGTCCAGAGCCTGTGCTCCGCAGCGGGAGAGGCCACAACAGTGAGAGGCCCAAGTACAGCAAAAAAAAAAAAAAAAAAAAAAGAGAGGAGTATTGAAATCTCTAACTATAAGGTTTGATTCGTCTGTTTCTTCTTGCAGTTCTATCAGCTTTTACTTCATGGATTTTAAAGTTCTCTTATAGGCGCATATAATTTATAATAGTCATACCCTCTTAATTAATTGAACTTTTTTTTACAAAATGACCTTCTTTAGCCCTTGTAATATTCTTTGCTCTGAAATATACTTTGTTTAATATTGACATAGTTACTCCAGCTTTCTTCTGATATTTTCTTTTAATTAGACTGATTAGATTGATGATTTGATTTCTGTCTGTGTGCTGTTGTTGTTTCAGATAAAAGGGTACATTTTGTCTCTGCTACTCGATCTCGGCCATACGCAGAAGCCCCAGTCAAATGTTATTAAACACAGTTCACTAAGGAGGAAACAATCACTAGAAATGTTTTGACTTGACCAAGGTCATATAGCTGATCACCGTTTGCTAAGTAGAAATGCGGCATGGGCAGGGCAGTACTGCTTCAAGGGATCCGTGTGCCTTTCACTCCTTAGAACAAAAAGGGCAAGAAAGTATTTTATGTGAAGGAGAACTAGGATTGCTGGTTAAGGAGACGAGATGTATGAACCTTCCCTGTTTTGTTGATAGTCAGACCTAAGTCAAAGTCACTGAAAACTGTTAAGAATAAGAATTCCCTGTACTTACAAAGGAGAGATGATGAAGCCATTTACCTAATGGATTATTCCAGGAAAATTCCAATGCCAACCTAGAGGCACACAGACATTTCAGACGACCCAATACACAGGAGGATACCCCTGAGTCAGTGCTCATTCCACTCAAACCTGCACTACAGCCATCACTGGGTAACATACACATCCCTCACCTGCCCTTCTGAACAGCCATCCAGTTTTGTACTAGCATCTACATAAAAGTGATGAAACCAGATTTTCCAGCATCCAATAAATAATCTAAAAGACTACTACAACTATAATGTGTTCATAGTAAGAAGGAAAATTAAATGAGAAAGGTAATTTCAATGGGGCAACATGACTATCCATCTTGTAAGTTCAAACTGACAGAGCGATCATGTGTATGATGGGCCTTAGATGTCAAGAATAACAGCACACAGACAGAAATCACATAACTCAGTGGAAGGGGCGGGGGTAGCATAGATGCCAGACAAGATGATGGAACTTCCATCCCTTTAAAACCTACGTGGTCATGCAAAGACAATCAATTCTATGAGAAATTTAGAAAATATCAGTTAAAAAAGCATTTAATTCTTTTATCTGACAGGAAACCCAAGACAGAAATAGCAGATTCATACAGACAAGTATAGCTGTTTGAAGTTCCAGGTTTTACTATAAGTGGTACTTTGTAGTTTATGAAGATGTTTTTATGACACACCATTAAACTTGTTAGCCTGCCAGGTAAAAGGCATTTGCGATGTCTCCCTGTTTGTCAGGTTTAGAAGTTCCTATACAAATTTCATTTGCTTCATTTTAATTATTCGGGGTATCAACTTTTCATATCTCTTGATGAAAGCCAACCTTTTTCTTCCTTTCTTAAATGCATTTTTGTGCATGTCTTGAAATTCATGAGCATGTCATGGAGATCAAAATATAGCCGGGAAATGACTAGCTAGCAGAGTGAGTCACGGTCTAATGTTTGATTGCTTACATCAAAGAGATCACATGCAGGAATTCAGAAACATTTCATATTTTGCTCGTGTTGTGATGTCTTCAAACGGCACCTCCACACTTGCTGCAGAAATTATTACAAAGTTCCCCCCAGCTACCTGGTGTATACGTCAATAGTCAAGGTCACATTCTCTTTTCCTAGTCACTCCATTATGTCAGTTTACCATAGGATTTGAAAGCCTAGGCTTAAAAAAAATAATAAAAACACTGCTTTCTAACTGGTGTCTAATTGTGTGTATGTTTTGGGGGGCTTTAGTAAATCTACAGAATGACACAATATGTCCTGTATGTACGATTTTTGACGTCTGTGAACCTCAGGCTGTATTCCTGGTTTGGCTGGTATCAATGGCAATGAAAATACAGTATGATGTTAAAAGGAACATAACCAATTCAGGGTTTAGTTATTGACAACATTCCAGCAACATGTGACACAGTCAAAAATGTTAAAAGGGCCCTTTTTATTTCACAAGGAACAGAAGAATATTAGACTGATGCTATTTTACTGACGATAAACATTGATGCTATGGTTTATTCCAGTAAAATTCCTTGTCCTCTGTTCTCCCTTTGTCTTCCTCACTCCCCACACTGCCTGCCTCTGGGACAGAGTTGGGTGGGGAGGAGTGAAGAGGGAGACAGGAAACAAACACAATGAGCTGGACGCACTGAAAGTTTCAGTCACTGTATCAACTGGTCAAAAGACAGTAAGTCCAGAATATAGTTTAGACCTTACTAATTTGATATCACTAATTTCAAGTTTTAGTTCCAGCAACGTAAGGCACTCCAAAATCCAGTCAAAAGATGCTCTGACATCTCAAAGCATCCATCAGTATCACACTGAATGGATGACAGGGTTTTCATAGATTCTCAGCTGATGATTCTCTCTCCCCAATTTTTTACAATATACTCAGCCAATGTCATAGTGACTGGGACAGAGGCCAACTCTCCATTATAAACTTTGACCCAACTTTATCTGTCCATTGTCTGACTCCCTCATAAGGACGATGTCCATGAGGCCATGTACCAGGCCTTTTTACCCATCTACTCCCTGCACCTGGCACAGTGTCTGAATCAAAATAGAAGCTCAAGGAATATTTGTTGAGTGACAACATTAAAACCGACCCACAAATTGTACTGCAAACTTAATGTCAGTGCCACAGCAGGATTTTCCCCACTTCCACAGTGTTTAGTGATTTACAGAAATAGAGTTGCAAAGGTTTACAAATGCATTGAATGCTTTTTTGACGTGTCTTGTTCAAATAGCAGAAATGTTGAATAAAATCAGTCAGCAAAAAGCTAGAGGTGATATTTGCAGGCCTGTGCATGTTTGTTTCCCTGAGGAAGAGAACCACTAATTTCGAGTTTTCATTCCAAAAATATAAGGCACTCTGACATCTCAAAGCAGCCATTAGAAGAGTGAACTAAGGATAGGATTTTCATTGGTTCTCAGCTGATAGCATTTTAGTATTTGTCATTGCCCACCTGGACCCCCAGCAGGCAGAGAATGAAAAAAGGTTGAGGAGCCGTACTCACCAGCCTTGA
Organism: Globicephala melas; assembly: GCF_963455315.2. Classification (NCBI taxonomy): domain Eukaryota; kingdom Metazoa; phylum Chordata; class Mammalia; order Artiodactyla; family Delphinidae; genus Globicephala; species Globicephala melas. The sequence goes on along the minus strand of NC_083317.1, from coordinate 4,808,190 downwards.
TGTGGACATCCTGACTTCGAATTTTCCCTGAAGGATTTTCAGCTGTGCAATAGTAAGTATTATCATGGATTAAGGTACTAAAGCTTGAAGGAGGGAAGGGGAAAATTTGGAGAGTGCCGTTGGGGTGGACGTGGCGGATCCCGGGGACATCGTAGATCTCCTCGCCCGTTGCTAGGTACCATCTGAGAGACACAGGAGGGATGCCTGCAGCAGGGCAGGGCACCAGGGTCCCCGTGGTGCTCGCAAACACTACCTCTTGCAGAGATGCATTGACAAAGTAGAGGCTGGAGTGAAGGTCCTCACTGAAAACTACAAGAAGACAACACAAGAATATGTCAGTAAAGTGTACCTTCTGAACTCGTCCTTCGATCAATGGCATCAAGAGGTTATTCTGAGAAACAGACACGAGGCTCAACTAAAACCAAATCATTCGAAATTGCTCAACCTACTGTGGACAGAGAGGCACCATCTTCATAGTTTGTACACGAGTTACATTATCCTGGGTCTTAAACTTTAAATAGATTACTCTTCAGCTCTATGTCCCATGCCCTGTTCTGTCTCCATGGTACTGACCACTATTGGAATTTATATTGGGTTTTGTATTCACTTATTGTCTGTCTCCCCTTCTAGAAGGTAAGGCCCATGAGAACAACGTTGTCATTTGCTCACACTATTACCTGGGGCACAGAGCAGAACATCCCGTGGCGGCTTAAGAAGAAGAAGCTACATGACTGAATAACTAGATCCGGTTGCTAGGATCAAATTGCTCTGGTTGCAAGGTATATTGAGAGCTAACGTTGAATGAAATTAGCCACAAATTTTAAAAATTAAAATTGAAGATCATACGTAAAGCATTTTTAAAAGGACAGTTGGTTTTCTGAAAATCAAGTCCAATCAACAATGCATTTTATTATTGAAAATATTTTGCAATGATAAAGAGAACGTCAACAAAGTATCATTCAATTCCACCAGCCTATGGCAGATTCTGTTCCGATTCTTCTCTTCTGGCCCATCCACCTACATGCCTATATAATTATACTACGTCATAATGTGCACACATGAAACACGCAGTTTTTACAGACTCTGTTTCATACTCATAACATTGTTTCGTACACATAATGCCATGTTTCACAGACTTCATTAAGTACAGCTGACCTTGAACAACACTGGTTTGAACTGCGTGGGTCCACTTATACACAGATTGTTGTCAATAGGAAATACTACCGTATTACACCACCTGCGGTTGGTTGGATCTTCAGATGCAGAGGAACTACGGATACAGAGGGCAGACGATAAGTTACAGGCACCTGCACAATTTATATAATGTGATTTTCTTAACTAGTTCCTTGACCTGGGCTACTTGTTTCTAGTTTAATTACCACAAATAAAGTGTCTGCAAATGTTTTCATGCATTTATTGACTGCTTACATTGCCCTCATTTACAGTTGTAGAGTGTCCTTTACATGAAGCAAAGAAACTCAGTTTCTGGAATCCAAATATTAAACAAAAGGCGTATAAATGCCGTGAAGACCTACCTTTTAGACACTGGTGTTTATATATGGCTTTCTGAGAACAAATGCATACCAGGTCACATAGTCACAAGAGAGTAAAGAAGCCCTAGACATTTGGAATTAATCTCACTGGGCAGAGATGAGAGTAACGATCACTGAGTGCCCAAGCCATGTCAGGCAATGTTATGAGACTTGAAGTGTTATTTCATTTACTCCTATGCACAGCAGTCCTGCCAGGTGAGCCCAGGCTCTGCTTCACAGAGGATGAGATGGAGACTCAGAGGGGCTGTCACTGGAGCAAGGATTCAGGGTAGGAGGTTGCAGAGCCAGGATTCAGCCTCCCTGATGAAGATTTTATTTCATTGCATGGCTGCCTTTATTGTACAAAGCCAGATCGTGGGGAAGCTGTGTTCATGAGATTTGCCCTACTCCAGATAGCTTACTTGGAGATCCACCTGCTTTCTCTTGGTCTCTGTAACTAGCGGTGACCACGAGTTTGCCCACGGCCCATGCTGCCTATCTCTGAGCTGGCAGCAGAGTGAACTCCATTAGTCAAAAAAAGGCAGAGAAAACTACACTTCGTAAAAGTGAAGATTTACTCTAAGAGAAGACAGGCAGGGGTATTCATCAAGTAGTAACTGTTTGATGGTTTTCTTCCCCAACCATAACTAAAGCCTTTAGCAATGCTCCATAAATCAGAATATGGAAAGCACTGCTAACTGAGAAATTGGTTCAGACCAGAAGCATAGTTAATAGTTAAACATTGTAGCTTTCAGCTCAAATAAAAATGCTGATACTAGCACTGTGGTTTTGAGCTTTTTAGGAAACTGACATCACCCCAAACATATTGCTAGGAACGAGGTAACTGTCACTCCTGAGGCTAATTCCACCTCAATTCTTTTTTCCCTCCCCCCCCGTTACTCTTCTGTCAACTGAATTGTAGGCGATTCAAACTAAGTAAAATTTAGTTGTATTTGAATTTATTCTCTTGTGTCCTAAAAGTGGCCTTGTTAAGAATAGCAGTCTTCGAAAATGTGAATGTATGTAAGAAATATTTCTTAATTAAATATATAGTTTTCTATTGTCAACCACATTCTAAGAGCCAGCCTATGAAATTACTTAAATGACTGTGAGAAAAATGCAAAACAAATGTTTAATCCTAGTAGTTAAAGAAATAAGTGACCTATGGGGGATTACTGTTATTTCTGCTTACAATTTTTAGATATTTCACATTAGTCTTTCTATTTCGCACCACTGGGTTTAATAACATAACATAAACTCACTTTCTAAGATTCACATCATATGGTCACAGGCAAAAGAAAACCCAAACTATATTCCAACAGCCTTTATTTCTTCCATCTAAGGGACCATCCATCTGCTTAAATAATAGTACTTCTTTTTATGGAGTGCTGAATGCACTTTAAATACAGTAACATTTGCTCCCTCCAGTAAGGGCATGGGCGATCTTAATGTGAATTGTAAGTGTGTGTGTGTGTGTGTGTGTGTGTGTGTGTGAAAGTTCCTTGAATATAACTGCAGTTTATTAACTGAGAGCTAAACAAAATGCTTGGCAGAATCTTGTTGTGAGATTCAAGGTATAAAATCCTGGCGTACGAATGCTAAGGGCATAAAAGGAAGGGGCTTTGGAGAATTGTTTCTTCGTTTGCAGATTTCTCCATATTTTTTTATCGTTATAACAGATGGTATAACCAAGACTCCCATGACAAACATAAAGGAGAATGTTACACTAAAAAGAAAAATAAGTCAATATTGCTTTCTTTAAAATCCACATACGGCAAAGTGAAAAGAAGAAACATGGGAGAAACTTTGCAGGAAGCAATGATACAATCAGTTATTCATGTGACAGTATTTATTGAGCACCTGTTATATACCAGGCCTTGTGCAAGGTCACAGTCACACATATTTTCAGGAGTCATGCTACTGCTTTTAAGGAATTTTTGGTCTAGAGGGTACCATGGTCATATAACGAGATCAGCGATAATTATATATTTTGCTGAGTGCTGTGACAGAGTTATCAACAAAGTGCTACAGATGCATAAATGATAGAGAAACTAACCCAACCTGGGGAAGATAAGGGTAGATTCCCAAAGGAGAGGGAAAAACGGATTCTAGGCAGAGGCATTAACATAGTAGGACACTGAGTTGTCATAGGCAGGAGAGAAGTGAGAGGACACTGGATACCAGGAACTTGAGGGCAGAACCAACAGTGACACAGATTTGGGAGAGGAAGCTTGAGGTTCTTTATATTCATTTATTCTGTACATACATATTCAGCACCTAGTAAGTATCTGGCTCTTGCTAAGGCCTTGGGACACGCTAAGGACCGAGGCTTGGAGGGTGATCCTGGGAGCTTCTATTTCAGAAACTTATTATAAAGTCTGGATCTCAAGCTAAGAGGCATGTGCTTAATTCTGAAGACGGTAGGACAAGAGGGAGCCCCATTCCTAGGCATACACACAGGCGAAGCAAATGCATATGTCCATGCAAAAACTTGTACACAGATGTTCAAAGCAGCGTTATTTATACCAGACAAATGTGGAAACAACTCCAGTGCCCATCAACTGAAGAATGGATAAACAAAAGCTGGTATATCCATGCAATGGAATTTTACTCAGCAATAGAGATAAATGAAATACTAATATGTGTTACAGACATGGACAACTCTTGATAACATTATGCTCAGTGAAAAGAGTGAGTCGCAAAAGAGCACGTACTGTGTGATTACATGCACATGAAATGTCCAGAACAGGGAACTCTATAGAGATAGAAAGTAGATGAATGGTTTACTTATGGGTAGAGGTGAGGGGCTGGGGAGAAGGGTGACAGCTAAAGACACAGTGTGTCTTTCTGAAGTTATTACAGTGGTCTAAAATTAGCTGTGATGAAGCTTGTGCATATCTTTGAATTTACCAAAAAAAAAAAAAACCCACTGAACTGTACAAACAGATGAATGTTACTGTATGTAAATTATATCTCAATAAAACTGTTTAAAAAGTCGGGAGCCAATGAAAGTTTTGACACAGAACAAGCAATTTTCCAGATTGTCGTTTTGGAAAGTGAACGCTGGGTGGGGGTGGGGATGAAAACTGGAGGCAGGAAGTTTGGCTGGGCTGCTGTGGGTGGCCCAGGCCCTCCGGGGCTTTGGTGCTGTGAAGGGAGGAGAGAGCCTAACTCTACAGGTGTGTCTGATATGGTCCGGCCAGAAAGTGTGGGCAGGGCACAGAAGTAACGAGAGTGAGGGAGGATAAGGAACAAGTCAATGTGATCCAAATTTAATAGCTTGCATGCCTGGTTGCATAGTTACACTATGAACACAGATGGGGAACATACAAGGCAGAGCCAGCTGTGGGAAGGAAATGACAGTGCCAGTTCTACTGAAGTTAAGGGGTCACTGCCTCGGGGCCACCCACTAGCCAGCTGGGAATCGGAGTGCAAGATCTCAGACAGAGATTCCACAGTCAGGGAAGCTGAAGCCCATCATTGGGTGAGATTTATCAAGGAGACTGTGAAGAACAAGAAGAGACAAAAAAAAAATGGAGATGGATCCTCAGGGATAGTTAATACATAAAAGGTGAGCAAAGGATATATGACCATGGACTTGCACCCGAAATACATAATGAACTCCTCCAGGTCAATAAGAAAACCATAATCTAATTAAAAATGGGCAAAAGGCTTAGATGGTCACTTCACAAAGGCCAATATATAAATGGCCAACAAGCACATGAAAAAAAAAACACCTCAAAGTCACTAGTCATCAGGGAAATGCAAATTAAAAGCACAAGGAGTTACCACTACACAACAATGACTAAAATGGAAAAGACAGACTATATTGAGTGTCCCAAGGATGTGAAGCAACATGAAGTACATACACTGCAAGCGGGAATGTAAATTGATAAGGTCATTATGGAAAACTGTTCCTCAGTAACTACTACAGCTAAACCTATGCCTACCCTATGACTCAACAATTCGATTCACAGGTATTTATCCAACAGAAATGCATGCGTATGCTCATAAATATTACACACTGGAATATTCACAGCATTACTATTTGTGAGTCCCAAACTGGAAACCACTCACAATATCCATCAGTAGTAAAAAATGGATAAATATATTGTTATATATTTGCACCTCAAATCATTATATAAAAATAAGAATGAACAATGTACAATTACAAACCTATTATGAAACCACAACCATAAAGTTGAAGGGAAGTAAACAGACACAACAAGAGTGCATACATTATTATTCCATTGATACCAAGCATAAAATAGGAAAAACTAATCTATGATGTTAAGAGTCAGGATAATAGTTATTCATGGGGTGGACACAGAGAATAGAAATGGCATGAGGTGGCATCCAGGCTGCTGTCTGTGTTCATTTTCTTGACCTGGGTGCTGGGTACACTGATGTGTTCAGCTGATGAAAATTTCATTTAGCTGTACTCTGTGAAATGCACACTTCTCTGTATGTATTCTATACTTGACTTAAAACATTAAATATTAAAAAAAATTAAATATTTTAAAGAAATGGGAAAAGAGAGAAACATCATGAAGATAAAGAAGACGTTATGAGATAAGTAGCCAAAATGTTAGAGAAAATGATGCCTTAGAAACAAAAGGACAGCATTGTGAAATGTCAACCAGCCGTTTTCAACTGTGTCAATTGCTTCACAGAGATCAGAAAACATGAAAATTGAGTATATCTATTTTGAATGAAAATACCATTTAGGATCAAAATAATTTTATTGATTTCATAGGAATCTGTGAGTGTATATGCTTAGTAAAATGAACTGCTTCTATAAAGCTCTTCACAAATGAAAAGGAATATACCTAAGCCTCAGGTAAATATTATCTAGAAAGCATAACACTTAGCTGATTCTGACACTCCAAAATGTTTTCACATTTGAATAAATGCTTTGAAATTTAGTGTCATCTTGATCAGACAATCTGAAAGCAGATAAATGGATGGTCTCATAATGACTTGGAAAGCATTCCAAACGTCTATGAAATAATTCCAAGTTAGGTTATAAAAATATGCTCATATGTTACAGCAATTGTGCATTTAACTCTAATATATTTCAGTCATTCTATCTATTCCGCAGCACTAAAGCAACAACAGAACTGTCCAAATAAGAACTGGATAAAACTTCATAGTGACCCAGAACTTAAAACTATGAAATTCTGTCTTTGTCCATGATAAAACAAAATGAAACAAAACAGAAAGTGGATTTACCCTCTTCTATGTAAACATTCATGCAATACAAAACAGTAAGCTGTAAAAGAAGGAAACAAATGAGATGGGGCCCACTAGCATCCAGCTTAATGCCTGGAGAAAATTCACAAATCATCCCAAAAGGAGAAACCTAAATAGAACTTGGTGGAATTTCTGAGTTGAAGCCTGGGGAGGCCACACACTGGATTTACAAAGCAAAGAGATGGAAGTTGCATGGAGAGGGAACTCCAACAATCTGAAGAAGTTTCCTTTTGGTGAGTCTTTAGCTGTGGACAGATATTTACAGGTGTGTGAGGAAACTACTGATGCTGCAAAGAAACACCAGAAAGGAGCAGCTGGAAAATTTCTGAAGCTCACACAGGGGAGGCACTAGTTCATCTTCCATCCAGAGAGGAAAGAACTAATATATGGGGTACCAGATGGAGTACTCAGAAGTGTATGACCAGTACTGTGGGGGCCAAATTAATCATAACAAAGTTTAAAAGGGATCCCAGTATGGATTCCAGAAGGCATTCAACTGAGTTCAAGTAACTTAACTGCACAACCAACAAATTTCAATGCTGGTTAATGAAAAGAAACAAAATCCAATAATCAATCATGTAAAGTTTACAATATCTGACATCCAATAAAACAACTGGAGACAAGCAGGAAAATATGACCTATTGTCAGAAGTAAATGTATTAAATAGAAGCAGACACGGAAATGACAGGTGACAGAATTAGCAGGCACGGACATTAAAATAGCTATTATAAATATTCTCCCAATATCATCAAGATGGTAAGGGAAAGCAAGGGAATACTGATGAGTGAAATGGAGACTATAAAAATAGCCAAAAATGAAACTTCCTGAGATGAAAAATACACTATATGAAATGAAACACAGGCAAATGGAATTAACAGCAGATTATACCTTGCAGAAGAAAATATCAATAAACCAGAAGGCAGAGCAATAGAAACTATACAAATTGAAAGACAAAGAAAACAGGCTTAAAGACAGTAAACATAAAATCAGTGAGATGTGAGACAATATCGTGTGGCCTAATATATGTATAATTGGAATTCCACAAGGGAGGAGGTCAGACAGGATTTTTTTTTAAGAATTAATATCTAACATTTTCAAAATTTAAGGAATGCCAGAACCATAAATACCCCATAAATTCAATGAACACCAAACAGAAGAAACACAAAGAAAATCACACCATGACACATCATAATTCAATTGCTGAAAGCTAGTAAAAAAGAGAAAAATATTAAATGCAGCCATTTAAAAACATACACATAGCATGTGGAGAAACAAAGGTAAGAATGATGCCAGACTTATCAGAAACAATGCAAGCCAAAAGATGGTGAAGAGAAAGAAAATTTAAAGTATTATTTAGAAAGAAAAAAACCTTCCAATCTAAAATTCTACACCCAGCCAAAAAAAAAAAATTATAAAAGAAGGCAAAATAAAAATGACTTTTCAGACATCCAAATACTTAGAGAATTCATTGACAATGGATCAGCAGTGCAAGGAATGTTAATGGAAGTCCTTCAGGCAAAAGGAAAATGTTACCAGATAGACATTTTTGACTTCTCAAAAATAATGAAGACTAACAAAAATGATAAATATATGGGCAAATATACAAAACACATTTCTTCATTTTAAAAGAATAATCAAAAGACAATTTAGTGTTTAAAGCAAAATTGATAATAATGTATTTTGGAGTGTAACATATATAGAGAGATAACATGAATGACAATATCAGCATGAAGGCAGGTGGGAGGAGGAGAATGACAATCTACTGTCTTAAGTTTCTTCTACTGTACAGCGTGTTGTAATATTATTTGAAAGCAGGCCATGTTAGTTTAAAGATTTATATTGTAAACCCTAAAGCAAACACTTAAAAAACAAAGCAAAACTTAGATATTAAACCATTCATGTAGATAAAATTGATCATTAAAAAAATTCCATTAATACAAAAGGAAAAAAAAAACAGAGTGGATGAAATAAATAGGAAGCATTATCAAGATGGTAGATTTAAACCTAACCAAATTGGTGTTCAAATTAAATATAAATGGCCTAAACACTCCAACTGAAAGGCAGAAAATGTCAGATTGATGAAAAATCAAGATTTAATAATATGTAATCCAGGAGAAACCCATTTTAAATACAAAAAAAACCAAGTAGATTAAAATTAAAGGGATAGAAAAATATACCATGCTAACAGTACTCAAAAGAAAGCTGGAGTGGCTACACTAATATCAAAGTAGATTTCAGGATAAGGAATGTTACTAAGATGTTTTTTTCTAATGATAAAGTGATCAACTCAAGAATACATGACAATCCTAAATGTTTATGTATCTAATAAAAACTTCAAAGTACATAAAGCAACTCTGCTAGAATTGGAGGGAGGAATATCAAATCCAGAAGGAAAATTGAGAACTGGGTTTCATTCTTTTTTAGTGCTGACTGCCATTGGGTTGATATATCAGTGTTCTTTGTTGAGATTTTATCTGCCTTCTTGTATATTTTGATGTTAAAAAATTGTGCATAGAAAAAATTCAATCTTACCTCATACTGATGGTTTGCTAGGGTTCAGCCAGGCCAGCCTCCTCAGTGCCTTGGGAAACCCACTCCCACCTCAGAGCCAGCACAGATACTGAATGCCTTGCTGGAATACTTCACCATCCTTCACCCAATTCATTAAGACTCATGCTTTGACCCTCAGCTTAAACACCATTTCCTTAGGGATTTATCCCTGATCTTCTACCTCCCAGACTGGACCCCATGCCCTACCTGTCAGCTTCTTGCTTCATTCATTCATAGTCTCAGCTTAGTTGTTTAGTGTGTGTCTCCAACACTGTTGAAATCTACAAGAGTGGCACGGCATATAGAGGATGCAACCTTATTCTTTTGTATTCAGTGAACAGACTCGTACACATTAGAAGCCTTCAAATTTTTATTGAATGAATAAATAAATCTTTAAAAAAATTATGGTTTTCATACCACATATAGCTAAAAGATTCCTTTTAAGGAAAAATAATCTGTATTTCGTATGCATCGCCTATTTTAATTTAAATTCCATTAAAAAGATGTTAAGGGACAACAAGAATTAGTGGCTGAAAGAAGAATTTCTCGGATATTATAAGAAGAACACATTTATGAGATTTTAGCTACTCTGTGTAAGAATGTTCTTTTTATCCAATATGTGTGCTGATTTTTCAACAAGGAAGAAAAAAAGCTCAATTTTGCTATGTGTTTTACAAATCTCTGGAGGAAAAGAAAATAAGAAAAATGTTAATATTTTACCCATAAAATGTCTAAGTATTGTTTCCAATATCCTTCTAGAGAATTATTTCCATGTGTGTCTAGGGAATTCATTTTAGAGATGAAGTCTCGCTGTCCCTTCAGATGAATGAAAGTCACCCTCAGTAACACTGCTGGCGGTTACGTGTACGGTTTCAGAGAAGAATGCAGCCTCTGTAATGAATAATATGTGTGTAGTTTGCTATGTTCCAGCACTTACATTTTAAGCTCAAAGATTTCAAAAGGCACGAAAGTGGCTAGCGATTTGAAAGAAGCAGAAGACTCTCTGGGATTTATGATCACAAGCAGCAAAGTACATGAATAAACCAAAGTGATGTAAATAACTCCTTAGGATCGGGGAGCATAGAAATGTGGGAACAAAAATAGAACAAACTAATGAAGAATGAGGAATAAGTGCAGATTCACACAAGGAATTATAAATTAAGAAAATCATCAGAAAAAGAGAGTGGGAAATGGAGCTGACATCATAATAATGTCAACAGAATTGCTTCCTGCAGATTAAAAGGCTTGGAGAGAGGGGAAAAATTACAAAAAGAGAATGTCCAAAACCACAGCAATATGAACTGGAAACACAATAACAAAGTAACAATAAAATCAGACTATTAATGGGAGGGAAAGATTGAAATTCACTGAAGCCTAATGAGTCACCTATCCTATGATTAAAGAACAAAATAAACTGGGAATTTGGGATTGACATATACACACTACTATATTTAACAGAGATAACCAACAAGGACCTACTGTATAGCACAGGGAACTCTGCTCAATATTCTGTGACAACCTAAATGGGAAAAGAATTTGAAAAAGAACAGCTACATGTATATGTATAAGTGAATCACTTTGCTCTACACCTGAAACTAACACAATATTATTAACTATACTCCAATATAAAAAAAAAATTTTTTAAAAAAATTTAAAAGAAAATTAAAAAGAAAAACAATTTTAAAAAGAACAAAATGAATTAAAAGCAGAGACCACAATGGTACCTCAATAGAAAAATGTAAAGTCCAAGTCCTGCAAGACATCTTAAACTCTGGTGTTGAGTGAGAGCACTGAAGTGGAATGATAAAAAGACACACATTCTGGGCTTCCCTGGTGGCACAGTGGTCGAGAGTCCGCCTGCCGATGCAGGAGACACGGGTTTGTGCCCTGGTCCTGGAGGATCCCACATGCCGCGGAGCGGCTGGGCCCGTGAGCCATGGCCGCTGAGCCTGCGCATCCGGAGCCTGTGCTCCGCAACGGGAGAGGCCGCAACCGTGAGAGGCCCACGTACGGCAAAAAAAATAAAAATAAAAAAAAATAAAACACGCATTCTTCTTAATCTCATTGACTATGGCAGTGTTCAGCATCATTTTCTTTTGCTAGAACTCCACCATGCTCAGGGGCACTCAATTTTCCATTTTGCTCTGGCCTAAGGACTTACATTAAGTCTAATTTTTAAGGTACTTTTTTTTTCAGGTAGTGTGTGGGTTTTACTTTGTGTTTCAGTGCTAAAATGAATGGTCATTCTCATAATGACAAATATACCCTGAGTTGTAAGTGGCAACAATCTTTTGAATTAGAAAGACTCTTAGAGGACTGACTCTAGTCTAGCCCCTCTGATTCACCAGCCTGAGTCAGAGACCTGGTCACTGTCTGCCTTCCCCTTGGGTGACTTCCTTGAGTTTTCTCCAGTGTGTTAAAACACTCATCTACCATCACTGGCATCTTATGACTGCCATTATTTTACCTCTCTTCCTCTTTATCCTTAGGATGTTTATATTCCTTTACTGTCATTGTAATGGAGTTTCGGGGGCAAGGTGGGTGAACAGAGATGGAACATAGATGTTCATTTATTTTGTGTTACCAGCAATGCCTACTATCTCCAAAGCAGTGATGGGAACAAACGGTGTTTGGGTTTCAGGTATGATACAACCCTCTATCTTCCCACAGAACACTGGGGAACACTGCACAGTACCCACCTGACTTCACCATCCTCTGCACTTTCACACCACTTAATCCATTCTTGCATGTTCTGCCCTTGCTTCTTCAAGATATTGCCTATCTATGTGACTTTGTTCAGTGCTAAAACACCAATACCTTGGATGAAGCAAAGGGGACATTATCATCCCTGTATACCATGTGCTTACACAGCATCGAGTACATAGATAATGCAGTGAACACTTAAATACAAGCCAAGGCAGGTCTCCCCTGAGGTAGGAAGGGCACTTCTTTGGGACAAAAATGTGCCATCCTCCTGGGGTTGCTCCACCGTTGGAAGCTGCTGTCAGGTTGTGATCTACGACAGTATGGAGGCCAAGGGCCAGCTCTTCAACCTCGGTGTGACCATTTATAGCAAAAGACGTCAGACTGACCTAGAATTCTACACCCAGAGTATTAAGCGAGTGAACAAAGACATTTTTAGACAATGCAAAGTCAAAAGCTTTACCTCTCATGCACCCTATTCCAAAAGCTTCTGGAAGATGAATAAAAAGGCAGCAAACTAAGAAAGAGGAATATATGATATACAGGAAACAGAGGTTCAAACACACGTGATGAGAAACAAAAGGACTTTCCAGAGTGACTCTGAAGGATTCCAAGACAACAACTATATAGCGGAAACTAGTCCAGATTGATGCAGAAAGAAGGTGCCCAGAGAGATGTTTCGAAAAAATAAATAAATAAACATTCAAAGATCCTGATGTATCTGAATGTATTAAAAGGAGTACTTTCTCCTGTTGGAGAATTTGGGAAATGAATTACACATGCAGTGAAAACTAAGTAAACAAAAAAGTAAGTAATTATTAACCCTAGGGAACAAACAAAGCTATCATAAAAAGGAAAGTGTTTATAATATGCTATGTGGCTCAGCTGTAGCTGAGTTATGTATAAATATTTACATAATTATAATAGTGCAAACCCCAAATACTGATTTAACCCCAAATGGTAATATGATTATATGGAAAAAAGAGCAGAAGGTAAGGAGGGAGGGCATTCATAGCCCAATTTAACAATTAAGTTAAATAGATATCTGAGCCTGAAAAATTAAATATTTCAATGTAAACAGAGAACCTGAGAATGCCGATCTGAATACTAGAAGAAAGCTTAGAAAGGAAAGATGCAGAAAGCAAAATCGGTAGGTGAATGTGTTTTCTAGAGACTGTGTTTCATTCCAATCACATGAAGACGCAGCCCTAACCAACCCTCATGTTCAACAATGCCTTCCACATGTATGAATCAACATGTCTGATCTCACCCTACGTCAGCCAACACGGAGCGCAATGACACCCGACAGCTCTCGTTGGTGGAATGTAGGTTGTAGAAAGCTCACTTACAGAGCCTTAATTGCAAGTCTCAAACACTTAAGACTTTAGGAAAAAAAAACATCTGTTGACTGGGACCCTGGTAAATTGTTGCCTTAATCTCCTGGTCCACTCAGTTACACCCATATTCTGGGATCCAACATTCTTTTTTTTTTTTTTTAATTTATTTTATTGAAGTATGGTTGATTTACAATGTTGTGTTAATCTCTGCTGTGCAGCAAAGTGATTCAGTTATACACATATTTTTTCATATTCTTTTCCATTATGGTTTATCACAGGATATTGAATATAGTTCCCTGTGTTATACAGTAGGACCTTTTTGTTTATCCATTCTCTATATAATAGTTTACATCTGCTAATCCCAAACTCCACATTCTTTCATTTTTATTTTAATTTTTTTGCGGTACGCGGGCCTCTCACTGCTGCGGCCTCTCCCGTTGCGGAGCACAGGCTCCGGACGCGCAGGCTCAGCGGCCATGGCTCACGGGCCCAGGTGCTCCACGGCATGTGGAATCTTCCTGCACCGGGGCACGAACCCGTGTCTCCTGCATCGGCAGGCGGACTCTCAACCACTGCGCCACCAGGGAAGCTCCCCCTAACTCCACATTCTTAACATATCACATTCAAGAAGTTTGCTTACCTTCCTCCTCTTCCATGTGATTCTTTTTCACATTTGTTAAGGGTTCAGAAAGAGATAAATTAGAACCACACAAGGTACATACAAAAATATTCTATCCATAAAATATTAGTTTTTAAATAAAGGACCTAATGACCATCCACTCGTAGTTGCTCACAGCAAATGCTCAGGGTCCTCCCCAATGCCCCTCTTTTTCTCATGTTTTGTATTCACTGCATCAGGAAGTCCATCAGCTGCACCCTCAAAATAGCCTCAGAGTCAGCTATTTGCCACCTCTCTGGTCCCACCGCCACTGCTCTCTCTCCCCTGGATTGCCATGGTGCTGCCCCATGGATCTCTCTGCCTCCACCACTGCCCCCTACCCTTACGCTCTGTCCATCAGCCAGAGTGGTCCAGTTGAACATGTCAGGTCCTCTCTCTCCTTTGCTCAGAACCTTCCAGGGCCCCCATTCTCTCAAATGAAAGACCATCTTTCTCTGTGACACAGGCTCACTGTTCCCCCTCAGATGTGACCCCCTGCTCCTTTCCCTTTCTCATTCCACTCCAGCCACATGGCCTTCTTGTCGTCAAGAGCATTCCCACAGGCTCTGATCTCTGCATCTTTATACATTCCTCTCCCTCTGCCCAGGATGGCTCTTCCCACAAAAACCACTTGGCTCATTCCCTTGGCTTTGCTGAGCCACTGCCCCCTGGATGAGGCCCTAACTCAAGCTGTCTCCACCACAGTGAGCACTCCCAACTGCCCTCATCTGCGCCTTCTCTCCACAGCATTTGTCACCTGCATCATTTACTTATTTATTATCCTTTTTTATTGTCTGTCTCTCCCTCCCTTTAAAACTTTAGTTCCTAAAGAGTAGATAGTGGATTGGTTTTATTCCCTGATATATCTCCAATTCCTTATACAGTTTCTAGCATGTAGTAGAATCTCAGTAAACATTTCTTAAATACATGACTGTTCTATTAAACTCAATTAAATATAAGTAGATAGGGAATTCCCTGGTGGTACAGTGGTTGGGACTCACTACTTTCCTTGCCATGGCATGGGTTCAATCCCTGGTAGGGGAACTAAGATGCTGCAAGCCACGTGGTGTGGCACGTGTGTGTGTGTGTGTGTGTGTGTGTGTGTGTTGTGCATGTAAACAAATCTCAGTGAAATATAACATCTTAAAATGCAAGTTTGACTACAAATGATTCATGATTCCACCTGTACATTTATGGAACACTTTATCCAAAGTGCTTTTATTCCAAAGCATTTTCTCCACCCACTGTCCCATTAAGTCACCAGAGGGTCTGTCGTTACACACCGTAGGAGGTGAAAAGACAGAGGCACAGGGAGTGGAAGGGGGTTAGTTATCCAGGATCTCAGGCTGTGTGTTCTGGGCAGTACAAAGATGAGAGCGTGCTCCCTTCACTTGCTGGGGTGTATCTGTGTACGACATTATTGTACTCTCTCCTTGTGCATCTTGCTAGCCTCATTTCTAGCCAGAGAGTGTCACCAAATGTACTATTAAACTTCAAATTTAGTTTATATCTATTATTATTGTTTTCATTTTGGGTGTAACTGAATAGCTAACATTTACTGAATATGTATTATGTGCTGGGACTATGCTAAGTAGTTTAATACAAGACTTCACGAATCCTCAAAACAAATCTTATAGGTAGCTATTATTGCTATGTTCCCATTAGGGATGAGAAACCATATTGAACTTTGAACCCTGTAGTGAGGAAGACACATGGGGTTTGATCCAGGAGTCATTTACACAGGGGCTGTGGGCTCAGGACCCTCTGAGAATGAGAGACTTGTCCTGCACTCTCCCCTCTGAAGGGGGGCAAAGGCACCCACAATTCTGAGTTCAGTTCCTGAAGATTCAAAGTCCCCAGGTTAGCCACCTTTGATTCGGACATCATTGCAGAATAATGGGCTACGATGCTCATAGCAAGATGTGCTTAGCTAGGTACACTGTATTCCTTGGGGCTCATTTCAAAGTCTTTGTCATGTTTCGTCTTTGTAATTTTTACCTTAGATAGAGGCTCAGGAACGATATCCTTAGACTAAAACTGAACACAACACGAAAAAAAGAAAACTCTGCCACTGAAATGTCTTTGATTACAGTTCTTATTTACTCTTTTCTTTCTTTTTCTTTTCTTTTTTTTTTTTTCTAGAAAATCCTAATAATCTACCATAGAGTACTTCTTCCAAAACTTAAAACTATGCTTAAGGATTGAAAAAACCAAACCAAAAAACACGACTTCCAGAGCGGTTTCTTTCCAAAGACATCCTCTAGGCCCGAATCCATGCTGAAAATGTAGCATGTTCAAAATACACTGTCGCATTAATGCTAATTTACAACTGCATGAGGTTTTCCCCTTAAGGGACCGAAGCTCAGCTGGAATTCATTAATTTTGACAGTTTGCCTATCTCAGTAGAACGGATTCGCTGAGTGACAGAAACTTCTCTAAAAAGAGAAGAATCACATTCTCCTTGCTCTTAAGAATTCATAACAGAATGGAGTTTGAACATTCTCAAGGCAACCAGATGCACCATTAATAACCCCAGAACCTATGAAATGTGGCTCAGGCTTCACAGAGCAGAAACCCCACTGCCACTCGAGTCCCTTTAGTAATAAACCTAATATACACCAGCCAGCTGTGTAATGGGCCCAAGCACCCCTGGGGCTCAGAAGAAGGTCATAAAATAGAGTCCATTATCCCACATTGGAAATGTGGCTTGATTCGGATTTGACACTTCATTTGGAGAAATGTCCTAGAGGCATATCCTTTCTAGAAGGTTAGGGTTGGAGTGGGTAGCTGTCTGTTGCCAAATTAATCCTGCAGAACACTTTTAAACGTAAAGGAGTAAGACTTTTAAAATATTCCCTTCATGCTGACTTCTGTAAATCAAATTGAGTTGTAATGTCTGAAAGTTATTACTGGAACATTTTAAATTAAACCAAGGCGGCATCACTCATTCCCAAGAGGGAGCGTGAAGACATTGCCAGTCGTAGCATTTTCTGGTGTTTGATAAAAAAAAAATCCAATCTTATTTGTAAAGACAAAATAGTTCTAACCTTAAATGGATCAGAAGGAGGAAATAATGACCACACAGCCCATCAAGGACACCCCGGGACCACAGCATGGCACTCTCTTGACCCTATTGTGACTGTCTCTACAGACAGAATAACCTGGTGTGAGATGTTAGCAAGAAGGTGCAGGAGAGGAGGTGACTGGAGCCTAGGACCAGACTCAATACCAGCTTCTAAATCAGTGCTACCTTCATTTGCATATTTTGGGATGGCTACAGTATCATATTGACAACATAGTTCATGAAACCCACACATGATTACTGAAGCCCAGCACAGATACCATGAGGAAATAGTACAAAGCGAATTCTATTATGGAGCCCCAAGTATGAATCTCTGAAGGGGAGTTTAGGAAAGGGTCAAAGTCAACCTCACAGAAATGCTGAGGTGGCACTGGATTGGCCCTAACCTTGTCTTATTTAACAATTCATTAGTTACTTAAACAAAGATCATATAATGATAGGAATGAGAGTCACATTAACAAGAGGGGCATGCATTCAGTACCATGCCTGAAGCCATCCATTTTCTCCTGAGACCCCGGTCAGCCCTCGGGGCAGGTGTTATTGTTATACAGACAGAAGTTGAGGCAGGACCTTGACAAGTTACACTCATGGGGGATTCGGGGCAGGAGTGGGGAGAGGGTGTATCAGTCTGCTCAGGCTGCTGTAACAGAATACCACAGACTGGGTGGCTTCAACAACAGATTTTTACTTTCTGACAGCTCTGGAGGCTAGAAGTCCAAGATCAAGGTGTTGGCAGGGTTGTTTTCTTCAGACGCCTCTCTCCTTGGCTTGTGGATGGCCACCTTCTCACTGTGTGCTCACGAGGTCTTTCCTCTGTGCACCTACATCCCCGTTGTCTCTCTCTGTGTCCAAATTTCCTCTGCTTATAAGGACACCAGTCAGATTAGGTTAGAGCCTCAAACTAACAACTCGTTTTAACTTAACCACCTCTTTAAAGGCTGCATCTCCAATACAGTCACATGCTGAGACACTAGAGGTTTTAGGGCTTCAACATATGAATTTTGGGAAGACACAATTCAGCCCATAACAGAAGGAAACAAAGATGGTGGAGGCATGACGAAAAGAAAATTTGAAACAACTGAGGTAAAGGAATTCTGAAGGTCCTGCAATGACTGCTGAGTAAGGAGATGAAATGTACTCCAGGCCCCCAGACCCTCAAGAAAGAAGTTAAGGCAGGTTTTTGCCTCCACAAAAGGTAGAATGTTCTGACAACCAGAACTGCCCAACGTTGAGGCTAGTGCTGGAATGTTTCCGAGGGGAATGTTGTACTGGTGCAGCCAACGGCCATGAGGGTTATTGAACCGTGTCTAGGTTCTTTCACCTTTTTACTAAGAAGCATGAAATAACTAAAGCAATGCATATTTCTCTGCCTTGGAATAGAACACTGATTTTATAACTTGATCCCCTTGGAAGCTCCTTTTCTGGGTGATATGAACAAGGTTCTTGTAATTAATTACATATTAGCTCTAATTCCTGAAATAACTTATACAATTATTGATACAGTATCAAGTGAACATGCTTTGCAAAATAAGTTACTTATCACCCTTTAAGTAGTCCTAATTAGCTACTTATATAACTGGAAAATCATAGCTTGAATCTAAGATAAAGGCATATGAATGATGTATTAAAAACACTTTTTGAGAGAAATCAAACTGAAGAAGGCAATCAATACGACTATTATCACTGTTTAATGATACTTTCTGCTAGGACTGGGCTTGGAGCCAGCACCTCAGCTAAGACAATCACTTGCTATCCTTTCTGCTATTTAAAGAGTCCCTACTTTTTGTGCTGGGTAAGATCTGTGAGTTTGGCAGATCGGATGAGGCATAAAATGATTGGGGGGAAATACATTGACAGCTAAATATTTATATGAGAAAACGTTCACACCCATTCTCTTCCAATATCTGAAAAGAATTCTCTAATACCAATACCACCATACACACACAAAGTCCTTCTATGCCAAAGGCTGTGCCAGACACTGGGAGGGGTAAAGAGGTGCATGTAGGTGCTCAGGAAACACAAAGCCAGGTAGCTGCTGTCTTCACAACCATCCACAGGTCACAACAATTATAAGAAGGGAGGATGGAGAAAATGAGAGAGAGGCAGCGTAAACAGGGAACTGGGATGGAGCAGAGGATCCCACTTGCTGGGATTAGGAGGGACACTGTGGAGGATGCTGCCTGGAGAGTACTTTGCAGCTGTAACTCCCTGCTCCGGGGCTTTTCTTTCATTTGGAGGGTCCTTATAGCGAAGAAGTGATTCTCCACTGGGGGAAATTTTGTTCCCCAGGGAACATCTGACAATGCTTAAAGACACTGTTGATTGTCCCAAATGGGGGTTGGGGCGGTGGTATGGTATCTAGTGAGTAGAGACCAGGGGTGCTGCTAAGCCTCCTACAATGCACAGGACAAGCCCCTGTAATGAAGAACTATCCGACCCCAAATGTCAGTAGTCCCACAGTTGAGAAACCCTGTATTGGAGTATAAGACCCACAGACTTTCTCTCCTTCCCTCCTTTACCTCAGACGGGAGGTGAGTCTGGGAGAAGAAACTAGCACATCTCCTTTTTGTCCTTTCTCCTGCTGGCATCTGTCCACCTGCAGGGAACATGTCCTTTGGGTCTGCTGTCATCTGTGTGGTAAACTAAGCAGGGTGCTTGGCCTGGTTCTGGGGTTCAAACTGAGACTTTGTCATAAAAAGATGATATTTTGATCTCCATCACTCCTCTTTTCTCTTTCTTTCCTCTCTCCTAATTGGTTCCAAGTGTGGAAAGAAAACCAGATGTCTCATTGGCTTCCTTAAAATCCCACCATCAGTTACCCTCAAATGTAAAATGTATGACAGGCCTTAACTAAATTCTCCAAATGTCAGCGCTTAATAAACAATGAGTAGATTACGCTCGGTGAGTATTGAATTAGATGTGCACGGACTTGGGGTCATCTGGAGATCCATGTCGCCCTAAGGAATTCTGAAAGTGGCCTAATGATGAAACCTCGAGGGCCTTAGATCCAAGGAAACCCTAATTAGAGGCTCTTGGTTTTAATAGCTTCTGAAGAGGTCAGACTGTAGGGCTACTCTAGAGGAGCCTTTAACATATATTTTAATTTAAAAAAATGTGTAACTCTGTGTGGTGATGGATGTTAACTAGATTTACTGTGGTGGCCATTTCAATATATATGCATATATCAAATCATTAAGTAGTGCATCTGAAACTAATATAATGTTTATGTCCATTTTATCTCAATAAAAAACTAAATTAAATTTAAAAATGATATTTTTTTTCATGATCAAGAACCACCTTGGAAAAGGCCTCTTTAACGATGGCCAGAGCCCAGAGTCAAGCCATGAGAACAAAAAGTCTTTCTTTCCTTCCTTCCTTCCAAGGTCTGCATAATATGCAAATCACAGCACTTTCTTTTCACCTTATTTCAGCGCCTGCTCTGCCTCTCCGAATGTAAATAGAATTGTTTGCGAAACCTGCACACAATGTGTCAGCAGAAGTGTCTCTAAAAATTCAATGAAGCCCTTCATCCCACCTTTGCAATGCAGGTGGCTCCCACTTGATTTTCCAGGGCCCTCTTTTCAGTTACTATCTTATTTCCTCTAGAAGGCCATATGAAAATGTAGACTACCGAAATGGTGTTTCTGCTTGCTTAATTCATGCAATCTCTACCCTCCTTCTCGCTTTGTCAACCCCACTTTGTAGGGTTCCAAAGGGTGAGGCGTGGTCTCACATATTTATGTAGAAGAAAAATGTGACGTGCTTTTGGAAGAGAGAAGACAAGTAAGAGAATCCGGTGGTTGGGTCCCTGTCTTCATCTGCATGTATGACACAAAACAGAAATGCGCATCAGTTTGAAATGGGTCAACTATGCACAAGTCAATTCTAAAAACTGCTAAGGCATCCAGAGATAAATTGGCAAAGGAATTAATCTCTCCTCTTTCCTTGTCCATATGACTGTTAATTGTGTGCATAGCACTGAGTTATATTGATTCCTGTGCTTGTTTTTCTCTCCCACTAGACTGAAAAGTTTCAGCGAGGCAAGGACTGTATCCCATCCGTCCCCGAGTTTCTAACACCTAGCCCGGTACTGACACAAATGAGATACTACGCAATTGTTTATTGAATTTAACTCAATCCAAAGGACATATGAGCAGACAAGTCACAAAAGAGGAAATGCAACTAGTTAAGGAACACGTAGAATTTATAGCAACTAAAGAAATGCACAAAAAGCCACAGTGTTTAAAATGCATTTGCATTCACTTGAAATGAAACTGGATGCACATTTTAGAAAGCAACGTGGTTAACAGGTACCAAGATGCTGAAAAAGTAGTTCTGCTTTGAGGAACCTACTTTATAATACTATAATACTAATATACATATATGTACTATTGGTGAAGTACCTAACTACAATTATGCTGAGAATCTTCGAATGCCATTGTATCTTTTAATCCTCAAAAAGACAGTAACAACAATCTTATGGGGTAGGTAGTACAGTCCCATTTTAAGAATGAGAAACAGA
This sequence comes from Globicephala melas, assembly GCF_963455315.2. Classification (NCBI taxonomy): domain Eukaryota; kingdom Metazoa; phylum Chordata; class Mammalia; order Artiodactyla; family Delphinidae; genus Globicephala; species Globicephala melas. The sequence goes on along the minus strand of NC_083317.1, from coordinate 4,786,553 downwards.
GGCTCCTGGACATTATCTAAAATAAGCAGGTCATGAAGGCCACAGGGCTGCAGAGGGGCAGAACCACGATTCAAACCAGATCTGTGAAACTCCCAAGCCTGGGCTTTTTCATCTACAATGTATTCTGAGGTTATGATCTTAAATAGCATAGATGTTTCTACACAAAGTTCTTCTTCTCAATTTTATTTAAAACCCCACAAAGTTGCAAATTATCTAAATAAACCATAAGAAGAAACTATCTAATTGTGGAGCATTAGTTTAGTAGCTATATAGTTTACAGGTGAAAAATTCTATTTAAAAATTATATTAGGGAATACTATAAATTTAAGACAATATTAAGCAGAAAGCACAATTGTGACTGCACTGTGGTTTCAATTAGAAAAACAAGTTTAAATGTAGGGAAAAAAAGGTAATAAGGAATATTCTAGCCTTCTGAGAGTTAGGACTAGAAAAGATATTTTCCCTTACTCTAATGTCTTGTTTTCACTAGCAGAGTTTTTTACTAATGGATTTCTTGAATTCTAACTGTTACAAAGGCAGGTTTTGATTTCACTTTAAGGCATAAATGATGGATGTATAGTACAGGATCCCATGTTTGTTAAATCAACACTTTACCGAGCCATGGGAGAAGTTTGCTTTTAAAAGCTCAGCAACCTGCATGTTTTGGGTCAACGACTTATTACAGGGCTGGTGGCATGAAGTCACAGGGACGAGAGAGCAATGGTGGGTCCTCTTCTGATGAGCCTGAAAGTCAGGACTTATCAGGAGGACAGAGCCTGAGGCAGCCTCTTCCCGACTGTGTGCTTTCTTCCCCTCACATTATTGGACTCACCAACCTCTTGCTGAAGTTTCCTGGGACCATTCTATTTGCTGGGCTATTCTGTTGGATCTCTGTTTAGCCTAACAGCAATGGGACTTAGGTGAAAAAACTTACCCAAGCCTCAGTTTATTTATCACTAAAATGGGACTGAAAATAACTAGCTTACATTTATATAAATAAATATGTACATTTAGTGCTATTTTTTGCCAATAATATTCAGTGAAGGATAGCTACTATTATTAGTATTAAAACAGTAGCAATAATAAAGAAAACAATGTTGATGATAATATATCCACCTGATTAAAAATTCATTTGTTTCAATGGGTCCAGTGTTACTGATGGATGTCCTTTACCAGCATGAGCCTATTTCTCCCTCCCTCCCTGTGTTTGAAGAGCTTGGGAATCTCTTTACCCATCCGTTCATACCTTTAGCCACCCAAATACACGCACACCCTGATTCCTCCTACAAGAGCTCAGACAGTGGTGGTTAAGAATACTCCAGAACTCGACAAGCCTCCCTAGGTTTGCATCTTGGCCCTACCACATTCCAACCACATGACCATGGGCAAGGTAACGACCTTCTGGGCACCTCTCTTTCCACATCTTTAAGATGAAGATAATAGTAGAACTGACTTCACAGGTTTATTATGATCATTAAGTGGGGTGAGCGCAGAGGAGTGTTCAGAACACTGTGGGCAAATGGCATGTGGCCAGTCAACACAGTCCTGTATCTTCATCAGGATACTGATTGTTAAAGACACACGCACCCTTATGTTCACAGCAGTACTATTTACAATAGCCAAGGCATGGAAGCAACCTAAGTGCCCATCATTGGATGAATGGATAAAGAAGATGTGGCACATATATACAATGGAATATTACTCAGCCATAAAAAGAAACGAAATTGAGCTATTTGTAATGAGGTGGATGGACCTAGAGTCTGTCATACAGAGTGAAGTCAGAAAGAGAGAGGCAAATACCGTATGCTAACACATATATATGGAATTTAAGAAAAAAAAAATGTCATGAAGAACCTAGGGGTAAAACGGGAATAAAGGCACAGACCTACTAGAGAATGGACTTGAGGATATGGGGAGGGGGAAGGGTAAGCTGTGACAAAGCGAGAGAGAGGCATGGACATATATACACTACAAAACGTAAGGTAGATAGCTAGTGGGAAGCAGCCGCATAGCACAGGGAGATCAGCTCGGTGCTTTGTGACCTCCTGGAGGGGTGGGATAGGGAGGGTGGGAGGGAGGGAGACGCAAAAGGGAAGAGATATGGGAACATATGTATATATATAACTGATTTACTTTGTTATAACACACCATTGTAAAGCAATTATACTCCAATAAAGATGTTTAAAAAAAAAAGAAGATGTGGTACATATATACAATGGAATATTACTCAGCCATAAAAAGGAACGAAATAATGTCATTGGCAGCAGCATGGACATGGATGGACCTAGAGATTATCATATTAAGTGAAGTAATTCAGAGAAAGATAAATATCATATGATACCACTTACATGTGGAATCTTAAAAAAATGATACAAATGAACTTATTTACAAAACAGAAATAGACTCACAGACATAGAAAAAAAACTTATAACTACCAAAGGGGATAGCAGGGTTGGGGGAGATAAATTAGAAGTTTGGAATTAACAGATACACACTACTATTTATGAAACATCAATAGATAATCAACAAGGACCTACTATATAGCACAGGGATCTATATTCAACACCTTGTCATAACCTACATGCTCAGGGTTGACTTTTTCTGGAGGTCCCTCTCCTGTGTTTGCAGGTGGCCTCCTTCTCCCTGTGTCCTCATGGGGTCTTCCTTCTGTGTGTGCCTGAGTCCTAATCTCTTCTTTTTATAAGGACACAAATTATATTGGATTAGGGCCCAGTCTCATGACATAATTTTAGCTTAATTATTTCTTTAAAGACTCCGTCTCCAAATCCAGTCACACTCTGAGATGCTGGGGGTTAGAACTTCTATGTAAGAACGTGGGTGGGTGGGTGGGGGCACACTCTGAGATGCTGGGGGTTAGAACTTCTATGTAAGAACGTGGGTGGGTGGGTGGGGGCACAATTCAGTCTGAAATAAGGAGGACAAAGTGCAGTTTTTATTTCCCACAGTCACTGTATCACTTCAAATTTGTAGGTTACAGTTTTCTCCATCAGAGCAAATCTCCTAAACCTGGCAGGCAGTTTAGTCTTGGTTGTTTTTTTTCACTTTAGTCTACAGTTTTCAGACATGATTTTCAACAGGCCCGTTGTCACAGGTGATATCTCTCCTCAGGAAAGAGATGCAGGTGAGCCTTCTTCCTGCCAACATTTCAACCAAACTTTTCAAGCAAACCTTTATAAGCAAACTTTTACCAGCCTCTATCCCGAGGACTGTAGGAACAACGGGATGTGAGCAGAGGGAAGCCCTGTAGCCAACAACCTTTTAAAGCGACTGCTTGAAAGGCCTACAATTATGCCCCGTGAAGTCCTCGTAAGGAGGGAAAAACAGATTCAGAAGAAGGTCCTCTTCCATATTTGAGATGTGAAGTTTCAAGTATTCACAGTTAGCTTTGAGCCACGCCTCAAGTACGACAGGGCTCTCTGCAGCCTCCTTGCAAAGCTAAAGTGAGCAGAGGGGGTGATGATTTGGTCAGAAACCTCAAACCCTCTGTTTAGTCCCCATCAAACTAAAGGCAGTCCAGGTAAGGAGGTCAGGAAACTGTCCACAGCATTTGCTGTCCACAGGCATCCCCTAACCACATATAGTCCCATATACGAGAGTCACTACAAGCTCCTCTGTAAATTTAAGACTTCCACGAGCATCAAGCCTTATTTACATCCGAGTGCAAACTACTTTAATCACAGAATCTTCTGCGTTAGCCGAATGTTGCTGTGTGTTTCAAGAACAGACAATGTCAGTTTGGATAAAGTAGATGAAAGGGAGGTTTGGGATACATCTGGATGGGGCCCAGGTTTTTGACCCAAGCAAGGGAGGCTGGGGACCATAGACTTCTGGGTGGTAGGGACACTGGGAATGAGAGGAGGGCTCAGAAAACCAGGAAGGGCAGCCAGCAAGGAGGGAGTCCTTTGAAATTGTGCCCAGAGGCTTTGAGATAGGTGGTATGGTCCTGAAAAATGTCTCTTGTAACTTACAAAGTCCTAGTCAAAATATCAGAAGTGCAGAATGATGCTAAGCTCAGCAAATTTCAAATTGCTGTCATTTCCCAAGTCTCAGTCAGCGTGCAGTGTCTCTATTCAAGTCGATTCAAGATATTTGAGCTGGGCTTCCCTGGTGGTGCAGTGGTTGAGAGTCCGCCTGCCGACGCAGGGGACACGGGTTCGTGCCCCGGTCCGGGAAGATCCCACATGCCGCAGAGCGGCTGGACCCGTGAGCCATGGCCGTTGAGCCTGCGCGTCCGGAGCCTGTGCTCCGCAGCGGGAGAGGCCACAACAGTGAGAGGCCCGCGTACAGCAAAAAAAAAAAAAAAGATATTTTAGCTAAGCAGCGACGTGTGCTGTGCAAGGAGGACAGAGGCTGTTCCCCTTATAAGAGTAAGTGGGGGCTAGGATAATCTCCCCGGGCCCTCTCACGGCAGTCACCAAGGTCAAGACAGGAGCCGTGATCAGAAATGGAGAAAAAAGCTGAGCACAGAATAGTGAAAATGTCTCTAGTCTCTGGAGGGTGTGACTTTGTGACATACTGAAAAGAGGAAGCATGACAAGCAAAATTCACCTCCCTGGTTTTCTAGTTTGTCAGCTAAAAAACTGAAGGTTAAACATGGCTACCTTGGCAGGCTGTTGGATAGAAGGAATAAAATTAGATATCTCAACTGTGTAGAGTGGGCGCTCAATATCTCTTGTGTGTGCACAAACACACACACGCACACACACGTACACACACAAATACCCTTCTAGAATGATGCCCCAACTGTTCACCGCAGCGCACGTTAAACAGACTTACCTACTATACTCCAGAGCAGTGGTTCTCCAAGTACGGTCCCGATAGCAGCAGCATGAGCCTGAGGCGGGAGCTTGTTAGAAATGGATATCTCAGCCCCCAAGGGAATCAGAAAACCTGCATTCTAACAAGCCCTCCAGGTGATTCTAATGGACAAGTTTGAGAACCACTACTCTAGACCAACCGTTAGCTGCTTGGCTGCACGGTAAAGTCACCTGGGATGTTTGTAAAAACAGTGGTAATACCACGGCCCCACCCACACCACATACATCAGAACTTTGTAAACAGAGTCCAGGCCCAGAACTTTCTTTTTAAAGATCTTTCTCAGATGATTCTAATGTGCAGCCAATGCTGAGAGACTACGCTTCTGGGTACCACAGCTGCGGAGTTACTTGGTGGTTCTCAGATGGAACACGCATCTTTTCATTCCTTTGTTTCCCCAAATACAAGTGCCTCTTCTAAGCCAAGCACTGTGGTGGGTAGTGGGGATACAAGACAGACATGGGCCATACATTTCTGGAGTGTATAGTCTGGTGGGCATCACAGAGTCCACCACTTACAGACACACTAGTTGTGCACTGCATAACTCCAGTGGGTGTCCTTCACAACTTTATATACAACCGGTAAAGCCACACACAGTATCCGAGGTTGAAGCCCAAGGTAATCTTGGCCCCTAAAGATGCAGAGTATGTGACTTCCAAGTAGCTTTAGCCTCTACTCTTGGCACTGCCAGTGGCTTCCCAGGGAGTCCCAGGAGGCTCCAGTCCAGTGAACTGATTTTCTTATCACTCTGTTATGTATAATCACTCCATTTTTTAATTGATGAGGGACGTGACATGGAATATGACTTTGCTGAGCATGGTGGTTTTATTTTTTAATGAACTGGTACCATTATATAGTGTTTTCACTTTGAACTTACTTTATTCTTAGTGTGGTAGGCTGAATAATGGCCCCCAAAGATAGGCAGGTCTTAACCCCTGGAACCAGTCAATGTTTTCTTATATGGTGACAAGAACTTTGCAGATGCGATTAAAGATCTTGAGATGGTGAGATTTTCCTGGATTATCTGTTTGGCCATAAATGCAGTCACAAGTGTTTTTACGAGAGAGCCACAAAGGAAGATTTGATACAGAAGAGGAAAACAATGAGACCAGGGAAAAAGGATGCTACCCTGTGGGCTTCAAAGGTGGAAGAAGGCACTAGGAGCCCAGGAATGCAGCTCTAGAGAAAGTGAAGGCAAGGGGATGGACACTCTCCTACAGCCTCTGGAGGGAACACCCCTCGACACACCTGCTAGTGAACCTGATTTCAGACCTCTGACCTCCAAGCTATAGGAGAATAAAGGTGTGTTGTTTTAAGTCACCGAGGTTATAATTATTTGATGCAGCAGCAATATAAAACTGATATACTTATGCCCAAATAAAGAAAATCCAGAACAAGAGCAGTCGGTTTGGGAGAGAGGTTAAGGGCACCTGAAATTTAACGGGCCAGGCTCTGCGCTGGTTACTTTACGTGGATTAGGTCTCAACCTCACAACGATCATGTGAGAAAGGGGATCTCATCGTCACAATCACCATCATCGTCATCACTGTCTTCATCACCAGAATCATTATGTGCACCATCACCATCATTTCAGTTTTAAAGATGAAAGTCAATTACAGGAGAGGTTAAGTAATGTCCTCCAAATCACCCACCTGGTAAGTAGCAGAGTTTGAACCCATGTCTGCTTGACTCATAAGTACGATTCCCAAAAGGTACCTTCCACTCAACAAATTAACTGAATATCACTGTAGAAGGCTTTTGCATTGAGTTTAAAATTCTGCTCTGATTGGAGCATAACGGGTTACTGATTACTAACCTTTATGGCCTGAAAGCAGAGTGTTTGAAGCAATCACTTTTGAAGAGCTTTTTTTTTATAGTAACCTGCAAAGAGCAGCCCATCCCACAAGTGAATGTGGTGGGCGGTCCCACAGACACTGTTCATACAGCCGTAACACAGTTAAATGCCATTAATAATTCCCCATTCAATACAGTCTTGCCCCAAAGAAATTGTTTCTGCATCATCAACTCCTGGCAGCAACTTTGCTCTATCTGAGCTGCCATTTCTCACAAATAATGGCCTTTTATCCCACTTGAAACTTGTCACCTGGAACAAATAAGGTCCTTACAAGTCCCAGAAAATGAGAGAATTCTCTCCACAAAGTATATTATTTTTTACTCATTCTCTACCCTGACATAATAAGAGGGGTTAACCTACCGGAGAGGTTGAATTCACATCACCCCAAAAAATGCAGTGAGGATTTGCTCATATCAGAAGGGAAAAATCTGGTTTGTGTAAAAAAGTAAAATCTGACATGCAGAAAAATTATTCTAAAAACTAACAAACAAGTAAATTTTATTTATTTATTATAAACAAAATTTGATAAAATTTACTTTATAATCTGTAATTACATCAGTAAAATGATTTCATGCCACAGAGACTTACTCAGATATCACGTTTCTATGTGGTAAGAAAGTCTCAGGATCTCTCACAAGTCCTGGGTCTGAGGAACTTTCCCTAAATCCCTCAAAATTTGTCTTTGTGGTATAAAGAGGTCAACATTCCCTAAACTGATCAACAGTTTAAAAGAAATTGCAATAAAAAATAACAATAATGATGACACCTTATACTCAGCGATTCCCATATACCAGAGGATGTTTGAGGGCCTCACAGCCAGTAACTCTTTACTCCTCTCATTATGAGGAAGTATCTTTGTCCTCCCTGTTTTGCAGATGAGGAAACTGAGACACAAAGCGGGTACGAGGTATAGCCAGAATTCTATGCTAAGCATATTAGGGCCAGAGTCTTCTTAAGCACAAAGTTGTAATGTCTCATCAAAATTCTAAAAGGCTTTTCAGATAAACTCGAATATCTTACTTCATAATGTACACAAAAGTCCAAATAGCCAAGAACAGCAAGGACTCACTCTACCCGATAACAAGACTAGTTATAAACCACGGTAATTGAACCAGTGGGCTGTTGGTGCGGGGATGGACCAGTGGGTCTCTGGAGCCAACGAGAGGCCAGAAGAGACCTGCGCTACACAGGAGGGAAGAAAGGAAAAGAAGAGACACTCAGGAAATAACGCTGGGACTATTTGTTACCATATGGAGGTAAACAAAATTTAATCCCTATCTCTCACTGTACAAAAATCAACTCAAGGTAAATTAAGGGCTTAATGAAACGCAAGTCAATACAAACTATTCTGGAAAAAAAAATAGGAAGTGTGTAGTAGGAACACATTTTTTAAGACAAGAGCACCAAAATCCAAAACTGGCAAATTAAGCTGAGAGCACCTATTCATCAAGAAAAACAGCAAAAAGGTGACATATAAAGCACAAATGGGAAGAAACTTACAGCATCTGCAACCACGTTACTAACAAAGAATTAGTATAAAGAATATATAATAAACTACAAAGAGAGAGAGAGGAAGAAGATAAACAATCCAATAACAGATGGGCTAAAGGCATTAGTAGGCATTTCACAGAATGACATTTTTCTTTTTCAAATCACTGAATTCCATTTCTCTACGAGATCATTCCTAACAGCGTACGGCTGAGAGGTTATCGCACCCATCTTACCCTCTCATCTCAAATCCTTCCTTAGCTCCACTTTCCCCCTCAGCCTTCTATTCTCACCTCCTAAGCAGGTGATTTTTCCCCACCGTGCCACCAGAACAGCTCTTATAGACGTCACCATGGCCCACATGTCACCCCAGCATGACATGAATGTTCGACGCTACTGATTATGCCCGGTCGCCCTCTGACCAGAAGCCTCTGGAGGCTCCTACTCAGATTCCTTTGAGGCTTCCCTCTCGTTTCCTGAATGTTGAAGTGTCTCTGCACTCAGTCTGGGACCTTTTCCCTATTTATACTCACTCCCTTGATGATCACCCATGCTGAAGGTTTTTAATGGTATCTCTAGGCTGGCATCTCCTAATGTCTCGTTCTAGCCCAGACCTCTCATCTGAACTCCAAACGTCTATGCCCAACTGCATCCTCCCATCTGCACTAGGACGTTGGGTTTGCTTCGCGGAGCGGACAGGCCCCTAAGTGAGCCCTGGTCCTTCCCTACCTGCCCTCCAACCTCTCCTCCCTCCGGCTTCCCCATCACCACAAGCAGCACCTGAAAGCAATCGTCCTTTCTCTGTCACCGCAAATCCCATTCATCAGGAAAACCTAACGCTCAACCGAAACACGACCCCCTTCCACCGCATCCGTATCACCTCTCCTTAGCAGGACTGCAATGCCTGCTTGGTCTGCGAGCTCCACGCGATGGACAGAGAAATCTGGTCAGAACTCTGGTCACAGAATGTCACTCTGCTCCAACACCTCCCACTCTCTCTCGGTCCTCATCTCCTCCATCTGCACCCCCTTGGTCACCCTGCTTTCTCCCCACAGAGGCCTCCTTACAGTACTCGAAACACACCTGACTCAACATTGCTGTGGGGCTTTGGAACTTCCTGTTTGCTCTGCCTGGGAAGTTCTTCCCCTGACATCTCCCTGACCCTCTCCCTCACCATCCCCAGGTTTTCACACAAATGTCCCCTCCTCAGCCCGCCATCTGAAACTCCACATCTCCCCTAAAATTACTCTTCACTGCTTCAGTTTTCCCCTGACACCAATTGCCATCTAACCAGCTACACCGTCTATTTATCCTGTTCATGCACAAGAAGGAAGCTACCTTAGGACACTGGGTCGCCTCTTTTGTTTGCTCTCTAGCTCCAGACCTAGAATCAATGGGCACAGCAATTGCACAGATAATTATTTGTTGGATGGAAGAACGAACTACACACACCATCATGGATACATCTCAAAGCAATAATGTTGAGAAAAAAGCCAGTCCCAGAAGAACACCTCCTTTGTGATTCTAATTACATAAAGTTCAAGAGCATGCACATCTTAGCAAGATATTACTTAGGGCTACGAACACATGTTGACACAACTACAAAGAAAAGCAAGGATTAACTAACATCGAATTCAGGAGTGAGGTTCCCTCTGGGGGAGGGGGTGTGATTGGAGAGGAGCACACGGGAATTTTCAAGGACACCCTTCGGTTTCTTAACTTCGGCAAGGGTTCTACACACCCATTTAGTTAGTGTAAAAACTTTGTAGGGCTTCCCTGGTGGCACAGTGGTTGAGAATCTGCCTGCCAATGCAGGGGACACAGGTTCGAGCCCTGGTCTGGGAAGATCCCACATGCCGCGGAGCAACTGGGCCCGTGAGCCACAATTACTGAGCCTGCGCGTCCAGAGCCTGTGCTCCGCAACAAGAGAGGCCGCGATAGTGAGAAGCCCGCGCACCACAAGGAAGAGTGGCCCCCGCTCGCTGCAACTGGAGAAAGCCCTCGCACAGAAACAAAGACCCGGCACAGCCATAAATAAATTAATTAATTAATTTAAAAATTCACGACATATGTTAATATTAAAAAAAATTTGTAAAAAGACAAGAAAAATCATTTAGAGCACACCAGACCACATCACCTCTTTGGAATCCAATATTCATAATACGGGATTTCAAATACGGTCCCACGACTGATACAGTGCTCTGTTCTGCTTTCTTGGCCGTACTACAAACTCACTGCGCAGCAAAATCAGTTTACTTATTCTTGCCCCACAGCCCAACTGGATGGCAAAACTCACCCCAAGAGACTGAGCTGTAAGAGCCAAGGGAAGAAGCAGGTGACTGTCATCTCTGATTTTGTATCCGCCGACAGCGCTTTGTATGTGGCAATGATGAAAAAAGAAATCTTCTAATGCATTACACAAACCACGGAATTTGACTTAGTAGCATGGGGGTTTGTATCAAGAGGGGAGAATGAATTCCCAAAGCCTCTGCTAAGAGCGGGTGCTTCCTTTCTGCTGCGCCCCTCCTTTTCTCAAAAGCCAGTTCAGCTCTCCCTCCTGCCTGAGAGCAGCTGCCCTCACCGCCCACATACACGTGGGTCCTCACGGGCTCCCACAGCTGAAAAGGGCGTCATGAGGCAGAGACTCCGCTAATGCTCTTCCTCAGGAAAATTACCTTTGGCTCCATTGACATCTGACACTTTGGCATGAACACCGAGAAGATTTGAGACAATATGTGAGAAAACGTGCAGTTATCTTTAAAACATTGTTATAACACTGGATAAGAATGCAAATGTTCAACGGTAGCCCTGTGAATAAAGCTCAAGGAAATAAACAAATTAGATGATAGACAGATGGATAGACAGATAGAGAGATAGACAGGTAGGTAGGTAGTAGATAGATTGATAGATAAGCAAATAAGTAAATGGAGGAAGGAATGAGTTTGTTGTGCTTACTAGTTATCCCCAGCAAATATTATATACTAGACACTCAATAAACATCTGTTGACTGAATGAATGAGGTAATGGATGTCAAACAACGGGATAAACTATGGTCCAAAGTATCTCGTCAGGTGCGCCACACCTGAGTAGACACAATCAGCCCCTGGGCCTCCACTGTGTGCGAAGCTCAGGTAAACGTGCATTTTGCTTCCTTCTCCTGGACACCAGGCCTTTGGGAAGCCAGCCTGTCCGTGTTCCCGCTACATGGCAGGTGCTTGATGAACAAACTGTTTTACTTAATCACTTATATATTTGGGGAGAGTATCTACAAGAACCCATCCAATTTCATGTATCAGGAGGTTTCCCTTGACCTCTCAGATACCAGAAAATGACCTTCTCCAGGGAAAATCTGGTTGTACCAGGTGAGTTCGGTGTGGTGACACTAAGACCTCTATCTCTGGGTGACAAAGAGCCTTGGAGGGGTCAAAACCTTCCATAGCTTATCTACAGTCCTTTGTTCTCCAGAACCGTGCCATCCCATATGGCAGCCAACAGCTGCATGTGACTATTAAATTCAAATCCATGAAAGTTAAATAAAATTAGTAATTCCACTCCTTAGTCACTCTAACCACATTTCAAGTGCTTGGGTTCACATCTGCCTAGTGGCTACGAGCCGCTAAGTGGCCTAATGTTCTAGAACATTTCCATCATCACAGAAAGTTGCTTTTAGACAGGGCTGGGCTGGCATGTGATCTGATGTTACAGTATCACCTTTGATTGTACCTCAAAGGATACTGAATATAAACCAGATAGAAATCCTGAAAACTACAGAAAGAGCTAAAATGATTCAATAAGGATTATGGAACTTAAAAAGACATGAATCATAGTTTAGCAAGCAAAAATATAAATGAAGTAACATTTCATGGGGAAAGGGAATGAGTAAATCCTCTACTTAAAGATGAAGCAACACATTATACAAAGTATAAACGGATACAAGTGACGCTCTTTAGATCTATATAATACTGAATTGAAAGCAAATGCATTGGTCAAGATATAAACGAATCCATTTACAAACTAATTGGATTGTTAGGTGCACATTACTATCAGTAGCCTGAGGTAGCACTTCCAACTAATGGTAGTAATTGCTTTTAAATAACCTTAAGATGAGTACAGTCATCTCAGTGCTCTATTTAACTCCCTTTTCTAGTGTAGAAATTATGCTATAGATCAGCCTAATGGGAACACACACCTGATATGCATACAAAGGGCAACTGAAGAGTCAAGAAGTAAAATGTTTAAAAAACAATGCTTTGTAGAATGAATTAAGACAAACAAGAACCTGCACTACCACTGCAGCAGAGCCAAAAGTCTGCAGCCTTCACATGCACGGTTCTGCACTTGCGAGCTTTGTGACCTGGAATTTGCCACTAAGCCTCACTGCATTTTCAAATTTCCATCTGCAAAGTGAAAGGGGTTGTGTGACTGTTTGGCATTTCTTTTCGTTCCTGGGGGCAGTGAATCAATGACCATGGCAGTGACAGAGATGGGAAGGAAGAGTGGCCGAGTCTTTCTCATCATCAAGCCACCTCCTCCCATGCCGGGCCCAGGTGGAGGCACCGACATCTTCCCAGTCACCTTCCCCAGACACCTTGGACCCAGGCTCCATCGTTCTGCTGACCCTGCCACTATCCTGTCCTCCCTGTTGCAACACCACGTACAACACACACACACACACACACAGACACACACACACACACACAGACACACACACACACACAGACACACACACACACACACACACACACACACACCCCATGCACACATTAGCAGACAGGTGAGTTCAACAGCAAACCAAGAGGGCTGATGGGATGGAAGCGAGGGGAGGCGCAATCTCTGTCGTGAGCGTTAGTCGCTGCCTTCGCCGCTAACGTTCTGCTATGAGTCGCTAAAACCATGGTGAAATCTTGCTTGGCCATTGGATGTGCTTCTCGCTGTTTACCAAATTCCAGGTTAAAAGGACTGACACAGATGAAAACGTCAAAAGAAAATGGGTATTAGCAAGAAAAGACCTGATCTGGGAGCCTAAAAAAGGAGATGTGTTGTGTTCAAGGCACTTTAAGAAAGATTTTGACAGAAGCGCTCCAAATATTAAACTGAAACCTGGAGTCATACCTTCTAATTCCCCACCTCACTTATAGGGGAAAAGAGAAAAGCTTCACTGTAGGAAAAACTTCACCCTCAAGCCCTTCCAGTCACAAACCACAGCCACCACCTTGTTGGTGCTTCCTCGTGTATGGAGGAATTCCAGTCCCAGGTCATTTTTGAGCATAGCTACAGTGTAATGGACAGTCCAAAGAAACTTAAGCATAAATTAGATCAAATGATCAGCGAGCTAGGGGATACCAAGAAAAGTCTGCGGAATGTTTTAGACGGAGAAAAACGTTTCCAAAAATCACTGAGGAAGACAATCAGGGAATTAAAGGATGAATGTCTCATCTGCCAAGAAACAGCAAACAGACTGGAAGTTTTCTGTCGGGAGTGATGTCAGGAGAGTATGAACTATATTTCATGAAATAATTTCACGTTATGTTCTACCTAAAATTGATATTGGTACAGCTTTCCAGAAAATGATCACCATCATTAAATAATATCCGTCAGGGCTTCCCTGGTGGCGCAGTGGTTGAGCGTCCGCCTGCCGACGCAGGGGACGCGGGTTCGTGCCCCGGTTTGGGAGGATCCCACATGCCGCGGAGCGGCTGGGCCCGTGAGCCATGGCCGCTGAGCCTGCGCGTCCGGAGCCTGTGCTCCGCAGCGGGAGAGGCCACAACAGTGAGAGGCCCGCGTACCGCAAAACAAAACAAAACAAAACATATAGCATTTATTTAGCGGTTGCCACATGCTAAGTACGTACTAAACACTTTCATATTTTAACTCACTTAATCCTTACCACCCACATCCCTAGGAAGGAGGTATTTTTATCCCCATTTTATACACAAGGAAATTAAGGCACAGAAAGGTCGGTCAAAGGTCATACAGTTTGTATGTCTTGGAGCCAGAACTGCAATCCAGGCCATGTAGCTTGCAAGCCTGTGCAATTAATTTCTAGAATATTCTACAGCTCTGTGAAGAAAGTTATCAACCAAGTGGCAATATATACATATTTTACTATACTGCATATACAAGAGATCATGTCGATCAAAATCTATGGTTGATTACCTGCAAAAAATGGTTGCAGTAAACTTTCCCACCCCTCTGTACTTGGCCTTTGCAATGCGGCTGCAGCTCCTCGCATGAAGAAGTGTCTTCTTCTCAAGTCCTTGAATCTGGGCTTGGCCATGTGACTTGCTTTAAGCAATGGGATATTTACAAACATGATGCAAGCAAAGGCCTGAAAACTGCCTGTGCACTGGAATTTGCTGGAGACATGGGATGACCACCACGTGGGCAAGCTAGGCTAGCCCCCTGGGAGCTAAGAAACACAAGTAGAGGCCCAGCCAACCCAGCCATCCCCACAGAAGCCCTTTAAATGGGTGGTTTGAGAATGATCTGCAATGTTCTCTTCCTTTGCCTTCTAACGCCTGGTTTTCGTTGATCTGTTCACCAAGGCATGGCTGAACCCTCCCTATATGCCTGACATTGTTTTGTGTGCAGGACTCTGTACGTATAGTGTCATGAGCAGAAATGTGTCTCCCAAAAAGGTAAGTTCAAGGTCTAATCCCCAGTACCTGTGAATGTGAACTTATTTGGAAACAGACATAACCAACGTTCCAGAGAGGCAGAGACAGACACACCAGGAGAATATCATGTGATGACAGAGGCAGAGAATGGAGTGATGCCGCCATAAACCGAGGGCTGCTGGCAGCCACCAGGAGCTGGGATTGAGGGCTGGCACAGACGCCCCTCAGAGCGGCCAGAAGGAACTAACCCTGCCAACGCCTCAATTTCAGACTACTGGCCACCAGAACTCTGGAACTACCAATATCTTTTGTTTTAAGGCACTCAGCTTGTGGTACTTTGTCATAGCAGCCTAGGAAATTAATACGTATATATATTCTGGGAAACACAGAAAAAGAACCTGGAGAAGAAAGAAAGATCACAAAATAAGAAACTGAAACTGAGATACAGATGGGAGGAGGTGCAGTCACTTCTGGCATAAAAGTGAATGAATCCCTTTGCTAACACCTATCCTTCTCTGGGGCCCACTGTGGCTTTGCAGTCAGCTGCCTGCTTGCCTGAGGACCAGGAGAGCCGCCCTGGACACCTTGGGAGAGCAAGGTGCTAACCCAGCTCCTAAGGGAGACTTTACATCCCAAGTGGGCTTGTCTTTCTTCCAGCCAAGACATGCCTGGCAGAAATTCAGGAGAAACAGGCTTCTTCAGAAGGCCTGGTCAAGACACACTCCTACTCTAGCAGGTGGTGTTAAGGCAGACATCTGATCTGTAGCTCTTCGTCTGGCCCGCACCCAAACATGCATCCTAGTTAATAAATTACTCCCAAAGTACCCCAATGCACTTGTGACGATCCTCAGAGCAGAGGGGTCTAGGCTACACAGGGCTGCCTGACAGGAGTACTGGGGTGTGGACTGGGGGGATAGGACCATGTGGGAGGAAGAAATCACAACAGCTCCTTCCCAGCCCAGATCTCTGTCTTTGCCCCATCCCACCTCCGGGTGTTGAGTCCTTCTGGAACGAGAACTAATCGCCCAGGGGGATCCCAGGTTCCACACCCCTCAGCCTTTCAAACTGTTTCTTATTCTAATTCCATCCGGAGTGTTCCATCTCACCTCCTACCACTCCCCAAAACCCCAACAATCAAGACCCCTCACCATCCCCTAATTCTTCCAACATCATAGCAGCCTTGCAGCCAACTCTACTCTGGGTGCCTCATGGCACTTTGGAGTCTCTCTCTGTTGGTTGACATCTTTTTGAAGCCTGATGAAAATAACCAGCTGAACAACCTCGAAAGTGTGTGTGTGTCTCCCCTACGCCCTTCCAATCACTGATAAATACCCATAATACTGAGAAAAGCTGGCTCACCTGTCTCAGCCTCTTCCTCTTCTAGTTGGGGGACTCCAGGGAACGTTCTTAAAGATTAATACTCACGTCAACAGGGACTTGTGCTGCTAAGACCCTTCGGTGCTGCCTTCGGCACAGATCTGGTCCAGTTCTCAGACTGCTGCCCTGGCTGTTGGCCTGGTGGACCCCACAGCCCTTGCTATACAAGCAGGAGAACCAGCTAAGTCCGACACAAATACGAGTAGTCGAAGTTTGCCTACAACCACTTCCCCATCCCTGAGATGCTCCCTGGTGGCGGTCAACGCACAGCACGAGGTGGTGCCTATGCTTTCAGCACCACCTTCCCCCACCCCTCTGTCTCAGCATCGAAGTCCAGCCGTCGCCCTCCACACCTCAAAGGAGGGAGGTGGTGAGAGGCAGAATTCACCTCTCCGATCCCCACTTAGAATCAGGCACTGCATCTGATCCTTTCACACCCATTGATTCCACTGGTCCTTGCCTCAATCCTGCTCCAAGTATTACAAGATTATTCCCATTTTTTAAGATAAGGAAACTGAGGCTGAGAGAGGCACTGTGACCTGCACAAAAATCCATGCATCATATAGAGCAGAGTTCGGATTTGCTTCCCAGCCAGCCCTGCCCCAGAGACAATGCTCTTTCAACCGGACCATAGAGGCCTCAGCTGCAGGCCATTCAGAGTTAAAAGTTGCCAGTTACAGACACTCAAAGCCAATCAGCAGCATCACTGTTTTGCCATAGTCAGGCAGGCAAGAGCCAGAAAAATCACTGCAGCTGTGGCAATTCTGCTGCACAGATTCTCTGTGACCCCCTCCGTCCCCACTGGCCAATGTCTTGCATGGCTGTCCTCTGTTCCTGGAGCTCCATGAGACAGGGTCTCTGGGGAACAGCACACCAACTGTACCCATGACAGCACCCAGCCCTCCCGCATCTCCACCTGCTGTGCCCGACCCCCAAACTGACCTTCCTATCCACCCCTTCATCCTCCCAGCTGGTGCTCTGGCTTAAGTAGAACAGGGTTCCCCAAGACACCTTGCTGGGCGCCAACTCAATCTCACAACCCCAGTGAGTGTGTGTGCAGAGAGAGAGAGACAGAAAGACAGATAGGCAGATAGACCGTGGAGCTTTGGGCTGGATGGAAGGACTTATTTACAATCTTGAGATTCCTGGACCACAGCTTGGTACTCAGCTCCTCCCCTTTCCCTGCTACGATGCAGGAATCACTGCTGAATGTCTACCTTCCTAGCTTCAATGCCTCCATCCCATCTGTAACCTGCCAACTCCTGTGGAACAAGTTGGTCTGGTATCTGAACTGAGTGGAACCTGGATGGGGGCTGGAAATTGTTAGTGAGTGACTCCAAATCAAGTCTTAGGCTTTGTCTGTGCTCCTTCCAGGTAGTGGGCATTATCATCCATTACTCCATGCGACTTTGCTAAACCCAAGTACAGCTCCGGCATGCTCCAAGCCCACCAGCTTGGTACTGGCATTATTTTCCTATTTGCCGCTGTAACAAATCACCACATACTTCGTGGCTTTAAATAACAGATTTATTATCTCACCGTCCTAGAGGTTAGAAGACCACATGGGTGGGCAGAGACGGTCCTTCCTAAGGCTGCAGAGGAGGATCGCTTCCTTGTCTTTGCCTGCAGTCCTTGGCTTGTGGCCCCTCCTTCCATCTCCTCACTCTGTCTCTCTCTCCTTCCGTCCCCTGCCCTCCTGCTCTCCTCTTGTAAGGACCCCCGTGACTACACTGGGCTTGCCTAGATAACCTCCCCACTCAAGCTCTTAACTCAATCCCATCTGCAAAGTCCTGACTGTCATGTAAGGTAGCATCATCACTGGTTCCAGGATTAGGACATGGGCATTTTGAGGGCCTACACGGGCACCCACATGTGCCATGACCCACAGAGGGCGCTGTGGACTCATAGGCCAGGAGCTGTATCTTCAAAAGTTTTGAACCTCACAGGGCCTTGTCCTTGAGGGACGTTTTGTTTTTTTTTTAAGTGATTTTTTTAAAATTAATTAATTAATTATTTTTTATTTTTGGCTGCGTTGGGTCTTTGTTGCTGTGCACGGGCTTTCTCTAGTTGCGGCGAGTGGGGACTACTCTTTGTTGCTGTGCGCGGGCTTCTCATTGCGGTGGCTCCTCTTGTGGAGCGTGGGCTCCAGGTTCACAGCCTTCAGCAGTTGTGGCTCGCAGGCTCAGTAGTTGTGGCACGTGGGCTCTAGAGCACAGGCTCAGGAGTTGTGGCGCACTGGCTTAGCTGCTCCACGGCATGTGGGATCCTCCCAGACCAGGGCTCGAACCCATATCCCCTGCACTGGCAGGCGGATTCTTAACCACTGCGCCACCAGGGAAGCCCCTTGATGGCCGTTTGACATATAGTGTTTGGATAAATGAATGGAGAGTATGTAGACTGAACTGTGTCCCTTCAAAATACAAGTATTGAAATCATAACCCCCATTAGCTCAGAATGTGACCTCATTTAAAGATAGGGTTTTACAGAAGTCATCAAGGTAAAATGAGGTCATTGTGAGTGGGCTCTAATCCGATCTGACTCTGTCCTTATGAAAAGGGGGAAACCTGGGCACAGACAGGGGGAGGCCATGTGAACAGGAAGACGGCCGTCTGCGAGTCAGGAGGCATGGAACTCAGTCTTCTCCCACAGGCCTCTAAGGAAGCCAGCACCGTGAAAGTCTACTGTTAAGTCCCCCAGCTTGTGGCACTTGTTACAACAGCCTTAGCAAATGAGTGCAGATAATAGAGCTCCTAATTAGACAGTGCTCTGGTACATTGAAAGTAAGATTTAAAAAAAAACAAAGAAAAGAACTTGTCACAGGGTTCTGTGCCACCGGAAGTATTTCACACTAACTGTTAGTTTGGGGCCGGGGGGAGGGGGCTTAGAGCATCATTTCCTAATCAGTGTTGTTGCCATCTCTGGGTGCATGGATATTAAAGCAAAGATGGCCGGGCACCTGCCCCTCTCCCAGTGAGGCGTTCTGGCACCAGGAGAGGATGCTGCCCCTCGGACCCCCCGGGCTCCACCCTGCACAGAGCAAGGCCAGACTGGAGGCAAACTTCTAAGGAGTTGCCAGGCCCCTCTGGGCCCTGGTCAGCCCTGCTGGTCTTCCTGTGTGGTCTCCACCTGTCTGCCGTCAAGTGTAACCCTCCCCCCAAGCCCAGAGCTCTGTGTGAGCCATCCACACCTTTATTATGAATTGTTTATTCTCCAGGGTGTCTGTGGCCACAAGTGACATCTCCAGTTAAGAACAACAACTCAAAGAGTGTCCCCTGAGAAAGAATTGTGAGGCTTTGGACAGCGGTGGGGTAAAGAATTTGGGCGAGGGTAATCCAGTCATTGCAGGTAGGGTATGGCCCCCTCACAAGACCGTCTTTGACATCTTGTAAAATGTTCAGGAAGGGATTTTCTCCAGAAGAAATTAGTTCAGGGTCATCTTATTAGAAATAGGTTAAGTATTTGCTGGAGGCCACCAATAAGATGGGTGGTCATTTGGTGTCCACGACCAAAGATGACCCCTCGCACTGCGCTGCCAGTGTGTTTATTAAAGCCAGTGAAAGGTCTTGATCTCTGGATGCCCCTTTATTGTGCATCTTACACACCAATAGTGGGGAATTACTGACTGATCAATTGTGGGGAAAATAATTAGCTTCCCTCCACCCCGGGCTAATTACAGAGAGCATGATTTAGGCAACGCCGTGCACACATGTGCAGCCCACCTCCACCCTGCCTGCCTAGACCGGCCGGGAGGCAGACAGCAAGTGCATTCCGGTGACAGCTGGCAAGCCAGCCTCTGGGAATGAAACATTTTAGCACTCCATAAATTTCTAACAAGGTTTCAAATTGCCGCCGTTTCCCTCCTCTCAGCTCTGTCAACTAGTGAAAGGGAGGGGAAAAATAGACTAATTAAATCTACAGTGAGAAAGTGCTACTGGTAAGATTGCTACTTATTAAAAATAATGAACTGTTAGGACCAATTTGCAAAGTAGGTGAAATTCTCCCCATTTCCCCTATATATAAAAACACATCCTTCTGATTGTATATGTATTGGGTATATATGGATATATATCAGAACGGAATATGATATATGACATTAAACCTAATGGAAGGTGACACATAATAAAGTCAAACATTGAGAGACTATGTAACAATACTCGATATGAACACTGAGGCTTGATACCGTGTACAAAGTAGGTCATTTCAAATTCTTTTCCCACATGATTGTTACCACAAGAAAAATTATTGCCGGTGACGTACCAAATGGAGAGAAACACAGCCTTGAAAACCTTCCTGAAATGACAATTTCCAAGTTTTGATCACCATCACTAATTTTTTAAAATAACAGTAGCAATAAAGCTCTCTTCATTCTTTCACTCTCTGTTTTAAAAGGAAAGACAGTCAACTGGAGCTATGCAAGACTGAGGGGCAGGGCGAGCAAAGAGAAAGGAAAATAACTCACAAAGTATCTCACTGTCAACTAAAAAACATGTAAGCAGCTTGGTGGCGGGGGGTGAGTTCAGAAAAATAAAAGATACAATTCTAAAGAATTTTACTCTGAGGAAAGCAACGTACCCTCCTGTTTCTATGAGCACAAGTTAAGTAACTGCAGCTGTCTTCAGCCTGTAGGTGTATCTCATACAATAACTACCCAGGCTGCTATGCAGGGGACAGTATCGGACATGTGACTAGAATAGGGCAAAAACGAGGGCGCTGACAATCCTGTCGGTAACTCGGGGTCCAAATCCCTCTGAGCCAAGCGCACAGCCAAGCACAAAGCAGGTTCTGGAGAACAAGCAGCTGCTGGGCCGGGATGACCAGCGCTGCCTGCCCCTGCCCACCGCACGTCTGACACCCCCTGCACAGGGCTGATCTGCTTCACCTGATGCCTGCTTTCTTTTTCAGCCTGAGAAGGCTGACCTTTAGGATGACGTATATAAACAAACTTCCGCAGCTAGGATGGGAGGAAAATGCAGAGAAGAACATGCACCCTATTTACGTTTGGGAAAATAAACAGTCCTTTAAAGTACCGGCCCAGCTGATATTCACAACGGTGACCTCAGGATTGGAAATCTCACAACGGCTCCCGACTGAATTTCAGATGCAAATGATCACTTGGTATTAATTTCAGCCTTGGTCCCGAGCATCACAGCTAATTGGCAGGAGGAACTGCCAGTTCTGCTGATGGCAGCCCCGTGGGACACTTGGGATCTTCTGAGTGGTAGAACCCACAGTCACTGGATAGTGTTAGCTTGCCAATCATGAACCTTGGTATCTCGCTTGCCACTCTCTCCCTTCCCCTCCCCTTCCCCCTCTCCCTCTCTCCTTCTCTCTCTCCGTGTGTGTGTGTGTGTGTGTGTGTGTGTGTGTGTGTGTCTACATATGTAGAGGTTTGGTGACAGGGACAAAAAGAAAAAAATTTGAGAATACTAAACAGTGTGATTAAGTGGAAAAGTACTCATAAGACACTCCAATGTTGACTGATAATGCCAAGCAATGTAAAAGTGACTCTAGAAATTCATCCAGGCTTTTAACACATAGGCTGCGACTTCACTAAAGAAAACAAGGTCCCCCCGGGCCACCCTGCACCCAGATTACAGCTCGGGGCCACTGAAGGGGACCCACCCATCTGCCCCATTACTTTACAGTGACACCCCCTGTGTGGACTGCAATGCGATCATTCTGAGCACAGCATCGTAACATACATTTTCCCTGTATTTTTATCCAAACGTCCAAGTGATTTTATGGGCATCGTCTGATCTACTGCTTGCCACAACTGCATCCATCTTGTCTTCCACCAACAGAAACGATTATTCTCTATCTCTCCCAGCAATTCCTACAGGGCATAACCAGTAAGGACAAGACAAGTGACCAGCCAGCATTTTGGGCTTAATGAATGAACCCGACCTGAGTTTATTCTCATCAAACACAATTTCCATTTCCAGGTGTTTACAAGGTTCATCCAACATCACATGAAGGTCTTTTCCCAGTAAATTTAGAAATCCATCTGCTGCTAGAAGCACTGAGGCACTTTGCTCACCAGATCTGGAAGTGTTTCAAGGTAAAAACAGGCTTCCCAAGGAACGTGTTGATTGTAATCAGAGTGAAGCCAGCAGTTACCAGGAACTGAAGTTGAGCGTTGAACCGTGGGCATGACCTGGAGGTATAGAGGAGCTTACGGAGAATGAGAAAAACTGCTTTTTCTTTGGAAAGGGAGGTGGAGGTCTATGTGGGATACAGCTGAAATTATCTGAAAGGGGACATTATCGGAGGGACTGACATTAAACATGGCAGTTAAAGATCTCCTTCAATGTCAAGCTGAAGTGTTTTGGGGCTGCAAAAGTAGACCTATCTCTAGAGGGTGGTTGGGGGATATTTGCTCACATGAATTCACTGGAGTCTCCACCTTAGAAGCTCGGGGGTCCTGCCCCTGCCCACTTCGATCTCCTCTAAGGCTCTGAGTGGCCAGGAGCAGAGCCAGATGCCCTCCCCTGACCTGCAAGATTCCAGAACAAACAGTGACATTTACATCCCTGTGACAAACTACTTGCTCCCCCATAAATATTCTGAATGGTTTGAACTTTTGGAGTGGAACCTTCTAGAAAAGATGCTGTGGCATCTTAAATGCTCAAACTCCATTTTTCTTTGGGGAAATGTGAGCGCCCTGGCCAGAGCCTCACAGGGGACCTCAGCTATGAAAACTGGCCCATTGCGCTGCCTCCGTGGGGTAGAAGAAAGCGAGTCCTGTGCTCCCGGAGCACAGAGGCTGAGTGTAAGCAGCGCCCGACGTCACGCAGTGAGAACCCAACAGAGGCCCCGAGTCCTAGGCCGGCCCCCTTCACTCACCCCTGGAGAGGTGGTCTTGCAGCTTTGTCCGGGCATCTTGTGTGTAGCCGCACAGAACCCTGAGCTCTTTCGCAAGTCAAACCAAGAAACACCCTCTAAATTATACCCGTTACCTTCCTAGAAATAATAGTGAATTGTTACATAACTGGTCTTTGTTATCACAAAACAAACCACTTCCCTCCAGTTTTTCAGTTTCTCCTCATATTTATTGAAATATGAAAACCAAAGTTAGCGTTAGTTTCCCAACCCTTTTCACCATCTCTTTCCTCTATTGGCAGGTTAGCGTCACAGTGTCAAGGCAGCATGGTGGGACTCCCAGCTCCAGCCCTAGGAGACCCATAATTCATGCATAAGTACCTCTTCCAAGACTGAGACCCTGGGATACAGGGACGGTCTTGCACCAACTTCAAAATTTGCCCACAAGAACTCGTTATGTGAGTTTTCTCCATGAAATCATAGCGAGATATTCTCAGTCACTGGTGTAGCCAGTTCAGGGCTGGAAGCCCTCTGCATCTTCTCAGCACAGTTGGGGCTGCAGGAGAAGAAATAATAGCTAACACTCAGCACCTGCAGCTGGCCACATGCTGCTCTAAACCTTCTGTGAGCACAAACTCACTTAATTCTCACAGCAGCCCTACAGGAGGGAGATGTTATTATCAACCCCACTTTCCAGATGAGAAAACTGAGGCACAGAACGGTTAGGTAAGCTGCCCAAGCCACACAGCTGATAAGAAGAGGCACAGAGCTTCAAACCCTGAAACATGGACAACCTAATTAGGAAACCTTTTTCACAGTTACTAAGAAGCAGGGAAAGCATGATAAACATGTTGGGGGCATAATTTCAGTGTAAAAAATAAAAGAAGAGGTAAAAAGTTGCCAAGTTGAGGAGCATACGAGGACCTGGGCAGTCTTTTCTTGCGGAAACCCCTAGAAGGATTTAGGAAAAAAAATTTTAAAAAGCAGCCTTCGAAGGGAAGGGAATGGAATAAACATAAGGCTGCATGGGGATGGGCGTGGGTGTCGCTCCCGGGCTCAGGGCGGCAGTCTCCTGGCTAAACAGGGTGGGCGGGTCAGCGGATAGACACACTTAGGACGGATGTAGTAGGAAACGGCTGGCGAGGTGTGCGGAGTACAGAAGGGACAGAGGGGCTGCATCAGGAAAGGAGCTTTCATCAGCACGAGAAGCACGTGGCTCTTTTTTCCAGGCGCCCTTTGAGCAGGTGCTGGACTGTGTGTCCTTCAAGGACCTCACTGCTCACTCAGCTGCTGTCAGGACGCCGTTATGAACTGAGATGGGGGGGGGGGGCTAGTACCGGGAATGGAAAGAAGTGAGGTCATCTCAAAGAACAGAGTGCCTTTTGCAGCTTTTCTGAAAGCTGGAGTTCTGAAAGCAGAACGCCTTGAAGACATGTACCCTGCTGCTCCCTGGGACCGTGAACAAGTTACCTCTCGGCATCAACGCTAGGTGAGAGAGGGTACCTCCTTGACCCCCTTTCTGCCAGGCGCACCTCTACCCACGGTTGACGGAAGCTACACCAGAACTTGCTCAGTTTGCTCTCTCTGTCCCTCAGTGCCTCGTTCATTCCCATCTAAACTGCGCCTCTAAGTAAATCAAGCACAAGCAAAGAAAGTATGAAGGTATCACGGAGAACCCTGAATAGCACATTTTTATTCTCAGTGGCTCTGGGTAAAACTCTGAAAACAATTTGTTTGATTTGTGATGCTACTGTTTCTGCCTCAAAAACTGTTTTTGATTTGGAAAGGCATTCCAAGTAGGTACACCAGAGAATGCAACCTAAAATAGCCAGGTGATTTAACTTTACATGCGTGTTTTATTTCCAGGGAAAATGAATATGTTGCATACAATGGAGAGAAAAAAATTGGAGACTGGAGTTCATGATGTCATCTTGATGTGAACATTCTTTATTATTTCATAAAATGTAACCGTGTTAATGGAAAAGAGGCCATGAAAAATATTCATTTTTGCTACATGTGCTGGTAACCACAAAATAAGATGTATAGGAACTGATACCGAATTTTCGTTAATAAGGATCGCTACTCCGTCCTGTTGTGTCAACACAAATTCCATTCTTCATTTTTGTTATTAAACGTTTTGTGAGTAATGGATGCAGAAAGCAATTCAGTGGTCATCACCTATCTCTTTCCTCTCAGTTAAAGGTATTTCAGACCTGCATCCTGTACCATCAGCTGGTCCCGGTTCTGTATGGAGCTCAGTCAGTTACAGGAACTGCCTCAGTCCTCCCTCAGCAGGAGCCCCGCCCCTCTCCGATGGCCTCTCCAGCCAAATTCCCTGCATCTCCCTGGATCATGTGACTCCCCTCCCCAGCCGCAGAGAGCTGGAAGAATGGCGAGCATCTGATGTGCTGGGCAGCATGGTGCCATCTGTGGGTGTCTCTGGTCAAGCAAAGCGGTTGCCACTCATCACGTATCAGGACCTATAACAAATTCCACAACCTCACCGGATTACTGGCATAGTAGAAGCTGTGATGCCCCAGCACTGGGCTCCTTTTCCAAGCTGGGGCACCCATCTCCTAGCTGCTATGAGGCTCAAAAGCTCACGCCTCTCAGCTACCTCACCACCACACCCCGCCCCAGAAAATTATCTGCCAAACAATAACCAGCTGACCCCACTTCTCCCTGACAGCCCAGTCAGTAACTGGCTGAGCCAGGGTTCAGACTGGTGACCCCCGCCACAGGTGCCACGAGTCCCGCAGGAGGGCACCGTGCCCCAGAGCTCTCCTGTGAGGTCAGGCGGAGCGCAGCCTCCCGCTGAAAGCATCCCTGACTCACCTGGCTCCTCCCACAGCCCTTCTTCAACCAGCCCTGCGAGCACTTGCACAAGAACCCCCTTCTCAGGTTCTGCTTCTGGAACCAACTGTAGTAGGTTCCTGGGGCTGCCCTGACAAATGACCACAAACTGGGGGAGGCTTAAGGCAACAGGAATTCACTCTCTCACCGTCTGGAGGACAGAAGTCAGGAATTAGGGTGCAGGCAGGGTTGGTTTTCCTGGAGGCTCTGGGGAAGGAACCATCCCATGCCTTTGCTGACTCCTGGTATCTGCCGGCAATCCTTGGAATCCCTTGTTTGGTGGAGGCATCCTTCCGATATCTGCCTCCATCTTCACACGACTTGCTATCTCTGTGTCCCTAAGGTCCAATTCTTCCTCTACTTTCTCTCATAAGGACACCAGTTCTCCAGACGTCCTGGATCTGGAGACCCTATTTTCAAATAAGGGCACATATCCTGAGGTTCCAGGCGAACATGGATTTTGGGGACACTTCAACCCACTACACCAAAACTAAGGCAATTGAGCAAAGTACCTACAAGCCAAGGTTAGCAAGAGAAGGCATGGGTCCCCCCACCTTCACTCTGACCCCATGGAAAGTCATGCTGGGCTCGGGTTCTACAATGAACATGCAGTGTGGCTGTGAATTTCAGGGAGGTCCCCTCCACTCTGCCGCTCTCCCTTCTAATAAGGCAAGTGTAAGAGCAATCCTGCACACAAGGGAAGGATCAGGCTACTGGGGCCTCAGGGTGGGCCTGTGGGATGCCAGCTGTTTGCCAGTTGTTTGGGGCTTGGGGATCCACTGGAAGCTGGATTCAGGTGCAACCCCAGCGGGAAGGAAGCCACTGGTCCCACAGGAGGCTGAAATCGGGGTGAGCTCCTCCCTCCCGCTACACACACTGGGGGAAGTCCCAGCTGAGACTCTGTCCAACAGGCAGGAGAGAAGCTCCCAGAGCGCCTTTAGACAGTTGTGCTTTTTACACCATACCCTACAAGGACGTCAGTCTGGGACTTGGTGACGGACTCTGAGAGCTCTGCCACGAGACTATTCTTTCTCTCTCAGATTCTACTATAAAATGCAGAGTCAAAGAGCATCAGAGTGCTAAAGAGAAGAACAGGCAGTGCTCGTAACGGGCAGTGAAGTCAGAGGCGTGTTGGTAAAAGCAGCTATGCCCAGAATCTGTGAGTGAAGTGAACAGCGGGAACCAGAGTGGAGGCCCATGAATTGCACAGGAGGGGTCAGTGAGACGACATGGGCTCCAGAGCCCCCAGGGAGCCTCAGTCCCCTTCCAGTTCTAGTTTCCAGAAGGTCCACCTGCGTGACAGTTCCTTTCTTCCTTGGTATCTGGTCGTGTAGCTGAGGATCCTAGCATTCTCCCTACAAATGGATATTTTATAATAAGCTCTCATCACTTGCAGTGACATGAGTCAGTCTTATGTTAGTGCATTACAACGAGCAAGCAGAATATCCCATAAAGTTAGGAGGACAAAGCTAGTCCAGTGTGTGCCACTAAGTAAAACGCCTTACCCACAGAGCACCTTTACACTGAAAGCCACAACGGTCATTGCTGGGTCTTACTTGTGTCTCAGAGGAGTCTGAGATTCAGTTTAGTGAAACATCTTGCCATGATCACTCAGGGAGCTCAACTCAGATCTGCTAAATGGCCTCAAAAAAGCAAGCTGAGGGGCTTCCCTGGTGGCGCAGTGGTTGAGAGTCCGCCTGCCGATGCAGGGGACGTGGGCTCGTGCCCCGGTCCGGGAAGATCCCACATGCCGCAGAGCGGCTGGGCCCGTGAGCCATGGCCGCTGAGCCTGCGCATCCGGAGCCTGTGCTCCGCAACGGGAGAGGCCACAACAGTGAGAGGCCCGTGTACCACAAAAAAAAAAAAGCAAGCTGAGGCAGACCTCCCAAGGTACTTTGTTACTACTATTCACCTGTATTCATTTATACATTTGCTCACTCAGTGGAGACTAGGGGATAAAATGGTAAGCAAAGTCAGATATAATTATTATGGCGCTTATATTTATCGATGAGACAGATTTATTCACATGATCACAGAAACAAAAGTAAAATTACATGTCTAATAAGTGCTACAAAGGATATGTGACGTTATGAGGCTATTTACAAAGTAATTTTATCTATTCTGGGGTCACGGACTGAGAGGTCCAGGAGAAAAAGGGCTTTTGGACACAGAAAGAATAAGGTGTGTGCAGATCCCTGAAACACTAAAGGAAGCAAAAAGAGTACCGAAATCAAGATGGAGCACGATATAAGACTAGGCTGAAAATGCATCTGGGGAGAAAGCTATTTAGAGCTTTGGGGAATCAAGGTAAGGATCCTGGTCTTTGTTCTTTGGGCAGTTAGCACACTTTAAGCAAGAGGTTGGTATGATGAGACTATTCTTCAAAAAAAATCACACTGGGGGCTTCCCTGGTGGCTCAGTGGTGGAGAGTCCGCCTGCCGATGCAGGGGACACGGGATCGTGCCCCGGTCCGGGAAGATCCCACATGCCACGGAGCGGCTGGGCCCGTGAGGCATGGCCGCTGAGCCTGCATGTCCGGAGCCTGTGCTCCGCAACGGGAGAGGCCACAGCAGTGAGAGGCCCGCCTACCGCAAAAAAAAAAAAAAAAAAAAAAAAAAAAAATCACACTGGGCTTTTAATTCAAGATGTCAGAATAAGTCTATTAACGTTCCCTCTTCTGCCCCAAAACTTCCTTCAAATAAGAGCAATAGGCTAAGAAAAAGGAAAAATGGCAAACAAAATGGATCAATCAGCAATTGAGAGATTTCAACAGATTCTGAAGCGCAGATCCCTCTCACCACAAAGCAAAGGTACCTATTCCACGTGCTCTGACCACTTACATAATGCTCCCAGTTTCCCTTTGGATGTGCTCAGTCTTGAATATAAATACACAACCAGTGGCCATCAGATATCTGACGAATGCTCACATCATAAAAGAGTAAGACCAAGATAAATAAATATGAAAACACAAACCTTGGATGAGACATAATCCAGAAAATGAAAGAAAACTAAAATCATCATCATCATCATCTCTAAGAAATATCCAGCAAGGGATTCTAGAAGATAATTTATTTGTAAGACAAGAAGAGAATAATAATGGACACTATGAGAAACATTAACAGAAATGAAGAACTGAATGAAAAGGACAGATGCACAGCTAACTGGAATCTCAGCAACATAAAAATGAATGCGAAGATATACTTAAAAGAAAGTCACGGTAAAATTTTTTGGACTGACAGAAAACATGGACCAAAAGACCCCAAAGCACGATATACTAAGTTAAATAAAAGTTAAAAGTTAAATAAAAAATTCACGTCTAAGCACACTTGGATAAAAATTACAGAATATCAAAATACAAACAGAAGATATTAAATGCAGCCAGAGAAAAAGAGCAAATGACCTACAAAAGGGTAAGAATTTAAATGATAGCTGACACCCCAACTATGCCAAAGAAATCCAGAGACAGTGATATATTACCTTCAAAGTGTAGAGGGGAAATAACAGTCCATGTAGAAGTGTGTACCCAGCAAAATACTCTTTCATGAAAAGGATGAAATAGGGATAGTTAGAGATCACAGAAACTAAGAGAGTATACTACAAAGAGACCAGAAATAAAGGAAAATCTAAAGAATACACTTCAAGAAAAAAGAACATGATCCACAAGGATGGTCTGAGATCCAAGTAGGAATGAACAAATGACATGATAAAACTGTAGCTATATCCAAACCAATATCATCTGAGTAAGGTCATAATAAAATAATGCCTAATTTCTAGATTAAAAAACATAACAACAAGCACATGTAAGCCTTGAGATGGGTAATCAAATTCAATGTGGTCCAACCCTGTCTCCAAGAGGAGACCACAGACTGGGGGGCTTATAAACAGCCTACATTTCATTTCTCACTGTTCTGGAGGCTGGAAGTCCAAGATCAAGGTACCGGCAGATTTGGTGTCAGGTGAGGGCCCTCTTCCTGGTTCAGAGAAGGCACCTTCTGGGTGTGTCTTCACATGGTGGAAGAGGTGAGGGAGCACTCTGGGGCCTCTTTTATAGGGGTACTGATCCCATTCATGAGGGCTTCACCTTCATGACCTAACCACCTCCCAAAGGCCCCGTGCCCTAATACCATCGCATTGGGCATTAGGTTTCAACATATGAAGTTTAGGTGGATGTAAACATTCAACCTATAGTACCTGTTTTGTTGTGGGGTGTTTTTTTTTTTTTTTCCTGTGGAAGAAGGTGGCTAGGTTATCATTTACCTGTAGACCTTTGCTAGTTTAAATGAACATGGGAAAATTCCAAGGTAAATTTAAACATACAGAAAGAGAAAATGTGTCCTAAATAAGTAGAACAAAAAAGAAAAACTCATTAGACAAAGAAAGAAAGGTGAAAGTATAAATACAATAAAGTCAAAAAGTAAGACAGGAGACAGAAGTCCAATGTATCAATCATTAGAATGAATGCAAGCACAGTAAACTTGAGTTTGGATAATCCTATCCTAGTTTGGGGTAGCAAACTATTGTTTTCCAGTATAGAATACTAATTTTTGAGCATGATTATTATCACAGGATTTATTTTTCGAAAGGGGAAGAAAAGATATTCTTGGTTGAAATATGAAAAAAGAGAATGGAGAGATGAAAGGCTGGCTATCAGGATGTTATCACAGTAGCCTGATCGAGTGACGATAAACATACTTAAACTTTTTGAGGACATCCTCAACTACGTCCATGGAATAAATTCTAAGGAAGAAAAATTTTGAGGTCAAACAGATGCCAGTATTTGTAATTTTTAATATGTACTGTCAAGTTTCCCTACAGGAAGTTTGCACCCTTGAATGCTGCTACAATATTTATCAATATTCTTGTTATAGTTCTTGTTGCATTTTACCAAGAGCAGGCGCTATTCTAGTTCATAGTAGGGAATGAGGTAGACAAAACCCCTCTCATCATACATCTACCATTCCATGTGCAGAGGGGAGGAAGACAAGTAGAATAAAAAGTAAACCAATCAATAATAATTTCAGATAATAAAATGTTATGAGGAAAATAAAATAGGTGAGTTGATGAGCAGTGACTTCATAGTGTGTAGGTGGTGAAGGTCTCTTTGAGCCAGGGCCTGAGAGACCTGCAAAAGAGCACCCCTGCAGAGAGATGGCAGTGAAGGCTGTCCAGTGGAACTCGCTGGACATGGCCAGGGAATAGAAAAATGCCCATGTGGCCAGTCTATAATGAGGGAAGGGCTGGTGGGCTTTTCTTTCAAATAGACGACTAAGATTTACATATACACCCATGTCCCATGAGGAAGGGAAGTGGGACAAGGTAACTGATGAGCAGATCAAACCCGTAAGTGTGTCTTCATTCACACAACACAGGGATCTCACCTTCAGTGAGCATTCTTACGTGCTTGGGACTTTATATACGTCATCTCTTCAATTATAACACAATCACAGACATCATCACCTCCATTTTCATGTTGAGGAAACAGAGTCAGAAGGAGAGAAGCCACAGCTTATAAGTAGTGGCGTCTGGCTTTACACTCAAGTTGTACTGACTCCAAAGTTCATGTTTCCACCCTGAGCAAAGGGACCACCCAGATGGGCACGGACACTGTGATGAGCTTTAGAAACCGACAGGCAACGTCTTGAGCATGCAGACTTGTAAAGGTGAGATGGTTTTCATGACTTTATTTACCGTTTATAATTTTAGGAACCACCTATTTCCAAATCACATATACTAATCATTCTATATATTTTTAATATACATCCTACATATAACCTAAAGATAATTATTATGAGAAACTAGAGAGCAGAGAAAAATAAGTACAGCAGCATCCTATAGGGTGAATTGGCATTACAAGTAGGAATTAGCTTTATCGCCAGCTAATCATTGCTATATTTAGGCTCACTCCAAAAATTGTTTGTGTCTGATAGTCTTCTACCTCATGAAATAAAAAGTACTGATTCTAATAATTACCAACTCATCTTTAAACTGAGAATTACAATACTGGTAGTGACTATCTCATATTAAGATTTAAAGAGTAAATTGTACTTATATGAGCCCTTTGGGGTCTGGGATATACAAGCCAAAAGTGGGTGATTGTGATGGCTTTCAAACGTTTTCAAGTGAGCTGGAAGAGGGCAGCTAGTAGGGACCACTGGTGCCCAGGAATCTGAAGGAGCCTCACCCAAGACAGGAACCACAATTACTTGAAAGGAAAACTTGAGAAAACATTTGAAAGGAAACTCCAACAAACTTATGGGTATGTGGTAACAGGGAACTCCAGGGTTTCCATCTTGAACACAGGGCTGACTACATTATGAGATCATAATAAAGGAAATATGCTGTATAATGAAAAAGAGGAAAGAGTTCAACAAAGATTTGGGCCCATTATTCAGGAGAAGACTTAGCCAATTCTACTGGAAAGAAATCTCTTGAGCCCTTGTCTGTGGCTATAGGAGACAGATTTGATTTTTTAGACTCTGTAAGATGATCACAGAATCACTGCTGGAGAGAACTCTGGACTGAACAGAGAGGCAGGGCCTTAACGGGACACAGACCGCCTTTCTTGGTCATCACTAGCATGTGTTCCCCATAAGCTACTCCAGGGGTAGTATCATCGCCCTCCACACGCACGGATGAACCCAAAACCTCTCAGCAGTAGCCAGTACAACTCATTCATTCATTTTTTCAACTGATGATTTATTTTTTTAATGCTCATAGTAAAACATGTTTTAAGTATAGAAAGGTAAAAAATAAGAGCAAAAATGTAACTCTACGCTCCCAACCTCAATTACAAAAGGAGGAAACCGTGGGTTATAGTTTTACATGAACTCTTCTGGATCAAAAGAACATAGTATATAAACTATATAATATGTATGTACTTTTGAAATAGGCAAATAAGATTAAAATATTATATTATGCATCACATTTTTGTCATTTGATAACCTATTGCTTTATGACAGTGCACATAGATCTACCTCATTCATTTTAGTGGCATCATGACATTTTATCATACGGTTACCTCCTATTTTTGACTACCAATATCACTGCATGAATATTGTTATTTATGTCTCTAGTGTGAGAGTATCACAGAGTAAGTTCCAAGCACAGAACTTGTTGGGTATCTTCATTTTTTTAAAAAAATTATTTATTTTTATTTTTTATAAAATTTTTAAAGTTTACACTCCATTTACGGTTATTACAAAATATTGGCTATATTCCCCATGTTGTACAATACATCCTTGTAGCCTGTCTTACACCCAATATTTCATCCCTCCCACACCCCCACCCCTATCTCGCCCCTGCCCCGCCTCCCCACTGGTAACCACTAGTTTGGTCTCTATATCTGTGAGTCTGCTTCTTGTTACATTCACTAGTTTGTTGTATTTTTTAGATTCCACGCATAAGTGATATCATACAGTATTTGTCTTTCTCTGTCTGACTTATTACATTTAGCATAATGCCCTCCAAGTCCATCCATGTTGCTACAAATGGCAAAATGTCATTCTTTTTTACAGCTGAGTGGTATTCCATTGTGTGTGTGTGTGTGTGTGTGTGTGTGTGTGTGTATACCACATCTTCTTTATCCATTCATCTGTTGATGAACACTTAGTTTGCTTCCATGTCTTGGCAATTGTACATGTGTGGCTATAAACACTGAGGTGCATGTATCTTTTAGACTTAGTGTTTTCGTTTTTTTCACATATATACGTATATATACCAGAAGTGGAATTGCTGGATCATATAGTAGCTCTATTTTTAGTTTTTTGAGCAACTTCCATACTGTTTTCCACAGTGGCTGCACCAATTTACATTCCCACCAACAATGCATAAGGATTCCCTTTTATCCAGATACTCGCCAACATTTGTTATTTGTGTTCTTTTTGATGATAGCCATTCTGACAGGTGTGAAGTGATATCTCATTGTGGTTTTGATTTGCATTTCCCTGACGATTAGCAATGCTGAGCATCTTTTCACATGCCTGTTAGCCATCTGCATTTCCTCTTTGGAAAAATGCCTATTCAGTTCTTCTGCCCATTTTTTAATCAGGTTGTTTGTTCTTTTGATGTTGAATTCTATGAGCCGTTTATATATGTTGGATATTAATTCCTTATCAGTCATATCATTTGTAAATATTTTCTCCCATTCAGTAGGTTGTCTCGTGTTTTGTCGATGGTTTCCTTTGGTGTGCAAAAGCATTTAAGTTTAATTAGGTCTCATTTGTTTATTTTTGCTTTTATTTCCTTTACTTTAGAAGGTAGGTCCAAAACAATGTTGCCGCAATTTAGGTCAAACAGTATTCTGCCTATGTTTTCCTCTAGGAGTTTTACAGTATCTGGTCTTATATTTAGGTCTTTAATCCATTTCAAGTTTATGAACAGAATAGAGAGCCCAGAAACAAACCCATGCACTTATGGTCAATTAATCTATGAAAAAGGAGGCAAGAATATACAATGGATAAAAGACAGTCTCTTCAACAAGTGGTGCTGCGAAACCTGGACAGCTACTTGTAAAAGAATGAAATTAGAACATTCTCTAATACCATAGGCAAAAATAAGCTCAAAATGGGAGTTTCCATTTTGAGTTTTGGGAGATACTCCCTCCTGCAAGGTTGCTCCCATCAGCATGCCCACAGAAGTGGGCAGGGAGGGACCCTTTTCCCCACACCCAGGCTACTGCAGTGGTAAATTTACATTTTTGCCCATTTGGTACATAAAACAGGGCATGGCATTGTTTTTTGTTTTTTATTTTCCTTGGTGTCTTTTTTTTTTTAACATCTTTATTGGAGTATAATTGCTTTACAATGGTGTGTTAGTTTCTGCTTTATAACAAAGTGAATCAGCTATACATATACATATATCCCCAGGCATTGCTGTTTTGGTTTGCAATTCTTTACAAGGAGCTGAGCCCATTTTCAAGTCTTTATTGGACATTCAGATTGTGTTTTGGGTATCAACCTGTCCATGTGCTTTGCTCATTCTTCTACTGGCTTATTTATCTCGGTCTTATTCATTTTAAGCATTCCTTACAAAAGAAGAAAATTAGTTCTTTGTTAGATGTCTTCCAGGTTATTATTACAGGTATTTTCCCAGAATTCCATGTGTATTATTGGTTTCATAATATTTAATAAGTTGTAGGTAGTCTTGGAGTGTTTTGCTATGACTAGAGGGTTTTTCCCCACCACAATATTAGTTTCTGACACAAACATATTTTCCAAGCACTTTTCTGTTCACATTTAAATATAAATATTTACTTCATTTATAATTAATTTTGGTGTGAGAAGGTATAGATTCAGCTTTATTTTTTTTCCTAAATAATAATTATGTAGTTGAACCAACTTCATTCACCAAAGATTCATCTTTCCCTTGATGATTTGAGCTGCCTTTATTGTGTCATAAATCTCCACACATATTTGGACCTATTTCTGAACTTCTATTGAACTGATCCTGCATCTATAACAAGCTGAATAATAGGTACAAATCATCTAATCCTACTTCGTAATTCTTCTTTTACAAAACTTTCCTGTCTTTTCCCTAAAGGACTGGACTCTGGTCAAATCCCACCACTGCCGTTTACTGGGTGTACTTCCACTTAAGCCTAAGTTATATGCCTCTCTCTACCTCAGTGTTCTCGTGTATAAAACATTGATATGAATAGAACACACTGTGTAAGATGCTTCTGAGGAGTGAATAATTTAAAGCAATTAGAACACAGCAGGTATAATAATCACCCAATTAGTGTCCACCATTGTCATCATTATTATTCTTTTGTCTATAGATTGTTGTTTCGTTGTGTGCATTTTAAAAAATAATTTCAAAGCTTTATATTTAGTTTTAGCCCTTCTATTGGTTATATTTATAATTGTATTTAATATTAAACATTTATTACTCTGTCTAGTGATTTCAAGCAGTATCTATCAGTTCTCAGTTATCTGCTGTTCTGCATTCTCCCCCATCCTCAGTTTAATCTATATTATTCCACATAATATTTATATGTATATATTTAATATAAATTATTCCACACATAAATAATATATATCTAATAACGTTTAATCACATTTAAATTTTATAACCATAACTCTGCAGTTAAAAGCTCATGAGTACTCCTCCACTGCTGAGTTCGTTTGGATTTTACTATCTGGTATGAGCAGAATTTTGTCCCCTCAAATTCATATGTTGAACTCCTAACCCCCATGACTTCATTGTGTGACTGTACTTGGAGAGAGGTCTTTAAAGAAGTAATTAAGGCAAAATGAGGTCACATGGGTGGGCCTTAATCTGATAAGACTGGTGTCCTTATAAGAAGATGAGATTAGGACAGTGACACACAGACTGAGGGGTGACCATGTGAGTACAGGTGAGAAGGTGGCCATCTACAAGCCAAAGAGAGAGAAACCAACTCTGCTGATCCCTTGATCTTGGACTTCCAGCCTCCAGAACTGTGAGGAAATAAATCTCTGTTGTTTAAACCGCCCAGCCTGCAGTACTTTGTTATGGCAGCCTGATCAACCTGATACACCATCAGACTGTTTTTTGTTCGTTTTGCTTTGTTTTTCCAAGTAGCTAAGGTTCTATATTTTCTGACTTCTTGCGTGATTGAAATGTCTGCTGCTTTTATATTTGAGTGACAACTGAACTAGGTATAAAATTCCTGAGCTAAATTTTCTTTAAATGCTGCTTCAACTGTCTTCTGGCATTAAGTATTTCTGGGGAGATGTCTTAGAAGAACGTGATACTTCACCTTTGCTTGTTACTCTTCTGTTCAAATATTTGAAGTGTTTTTTCTTAATCCTTGAATTTTGGTGAGTTCACTCACTATAATGCCTCAGTGTGCTTTTTTTGTATCAATTTTCCCCTGAGTACAGAGTAACTTTCTGATCCGCATCTTTACTACTTAATTCATCATATGTTTATTGAGTAGCTACTATGGGTGAGCACTGTTCTAGGATACCTTCAGATCTTCCTTCATTTTAGGATTTTTTTCATTCATGCCTTAACTTTCTCTTTGTTTGGCCATTTGCTATTTTCCCGATTAACCTCATAACATTGTTGTATGTCCTCTATGTCTTTATACTTATCTCTAATTGGTTTATTTTTGTGATTATCTGAGGTATTTGTTCTATTCATACAACGAATACCATACCTATTATGAGCGATCCAAATAACTTAGTTTTCATAAGTATCTTCTTCCTTTTCTTCCTAAGTCTTTTTTATTTATTAGTTGGGAAAGATGTTGGTTTAGTTCTCATCCTATTTCTTTTTTTTTTTGGCTGTGTTGGGTCTTCATTGCTGCACGTGGGTTTTCTCTAGTTGCAGCGAGCAGGGGCTACTCTGTCGTGGTGCACGGGCTTCTTATTGCGGTGGCTTCTCTTGTCATGGAGCATGGGCTTTAGGCATGTGGGCTTCAGTAGTTGTGGCACGTGGGCTCAGTAGTTGTGGCTCACGGGCTCTAGAGCACAGGCTCAGTAGTAGTGGCACATGGGCTTAGTTGCTCCGTGGCATGTGGGATCTTCCCAGACCAGGGCTCAAATGTGTCGCCTGCACTGGCAGGCAGATTCTTAACCACTGTGCCACCAAGGAAGTCCTTCATCCTATTTCTTAGTAACCACAATTACCTTTTATTTTTAATTAATGTATTCTTTTTATCAACATTTTTATATTTTTCTTTCAGTTAATTTCATATTACTTAAAGTTCTGTTACAAACAAAACATTGTTTTTTCTTCTTTTTCAGAGTGTTTTCTTCCCAAATGAAATTTCTCATATATCTGTTTCTCATATGCATGTTATATTTCTTTGCTTTTCTTTCTATGCACTATCCTTGCATAGCTCTTATGCAGTTTCTCTGTATACTCACCACATTTAACTTGGGCAGCTCAAGCCAGTCCTTCTATTCACTCTGCATGCGGTGTAGGTAAATGTTTCCTGATTCTCTTCCCACTCTAACCGAAACACGTCCATCTTCCTTTCAGAAAATCCGATTCGTATTCTAAGTGGTTCGCATTCCACCTATTTCTCAGCAGCTGAGGTCCTTTTGTACCTGTTGGAGGGAGGTTGTTTTGGGTGCTGAACTCCAGATGTGGCTCTAACAATCTGGGACCGCAAGTCCCGGTCTCTGCTTGTGACTAGTAATCTGGCCCAGGTTTGCTCCACCTACTCAGAGGTGTAGCCCATTTGTGTTGGAGAGGAGTGAGTGCAAGATTCAGATGATCCTCCCCAACATGGGCCTGGAAACTTTGTGCCAGAAATGATAAGCCCTTTACTGCCCCCAAAGCCACCTCATCTTTACTTCTCTGAGTGGAAAAACAGAAGAGAAAGCCACAGTTTGAGCCCAGTTAGCCTGCAGTGGAGAGAAGAGTGTTCCAGAAGGATTTTTCTGTGGCCCTTTGCCCCTGAGCCATAGGCCTCCTGCCAACGCCATCTGCTGAGTGCTTATTTATCACTAGATGCAATTAATTATGGTCAATTCGTCTATCTGCTTCCCTTCTTCTCTTCCCCACAAGCCTGTAAAAAGTGGTTATCTGCAGTAGCCCTTCCCTCAGCACTTCTGAGGTGGTGAGAAGGTTTCAGATTCCCCATGTGTCACATAATAATCAAATCTCCCATGAGGGTTGCCAGATTTAGCAAATAAAAATCCATGACCCAGTTAAATTTGAATTTCAGGTAAACAATAAATATGTTTAAAATGTAAGAATGCCTGTTATGGATTGAATTGTGTCACCGTGAATTCATGTGTTGAGTCCTGACCCTCAGCACCTCAGAACGTGACCTTACATGGAAATAGCGGTATCACAGACGTCATTAGTTAAGATGAGATCAGACTGGAGTAAGTTGCCCCTAACCCAACATGACTGGTGTTCTTTTAAAAGGCGGTGGATACAGCCACACCCACAGGGAGAACAGCATGGAAGACTGGGGTGATGTAGGGACAAGACAAGGTTCATCTGGGGCTCCCAAAACCAGGAAAGAAGCAGAAACAGATCTTTCCCTCACAGCCCTCAGAAGGGACCAACCCTGATGACACTCTGATCTCTGACTTCCGGAACTTCAGAACTGTGAGAGTAGAAATCTCTGTTGTTTAAGCCACACAGTCTAGGGTACTTTGTTAGGGCAGCCCTAGGAAACCAACGCAATGTCCCATACGATACTGGGGAAATACTTAGGTTAAAAGAGTATTCATGTTCACCTGGAATTCAAATTTAACCTTGCATCCTGCATTTTTATCAGCTTTATCTGCCCTCCCTACCCTGAATCAGTCTCCTTCTCCCCAAATATGGTGGGAATGGGAATGTCCTGGAGGTTTTTCAAAACTTTGCCCATTCAACGACACTGGCCCTTCTGCTTTGGGCAGGGGTGCCGGTCGGTGTCAGGGTATATTTCCTGAGACTGCTTGCCTCTCCTTACCTGAAGAGGACCCAGTTTTTAGGATGCATCCATTCCCTCCTGCCCCATTGTTGTTTCTGCCCATGTAATTTCGTGGTGCTCTACTTAGTGCCTGAATGCTCGGAGGCACGAGGTTTTGGACCCAGCCTCACTTACCCATCAACCCTAGATCTCATCTCCAATGTAATTTCTCTGTAGTGTCAGTAAAATTTAAGAAGCATATGTGTACTCATACAATGTGAGAGCTGACCTCTGGTTGCATTATTTTAATGTCTGTTTTAAAAAAATAGGTCCCAGTCATGTTTAACCAGGCAAAGGATGGGGATGCCAACCCCCTAAGTGCACAGACTCAGGTGAGTAGGCTGGTGACCAAGATTCATTAGTTGTAGGGTGTGAACTCCCAAAAGGTGATCCTCACAAGTCAAGAAACATTGATAAGAACCATCCTTTCTCTCAGGACTTGCCACATACTACTTATATGAGCACCAGAATGTTCTAGAAAGCTGGAGCATCAAGGTGAGGCATTATGCCGACAGATAACTGTAGCAGAGGCCAACATTTATGTAGCCCTTACTACATGCCAGGTACTATTCTAAGTGTTTTATACATTTACTCACTTAATCATCATAACAGTGCTATAAGATAACATTATTATCAACCTTCTTTTACAGATGGCGGGGCCTGAAACACAGAGATTCAGTAACTTCCCCAAGTTGCTCCTCAGTGATGTACCAGGATTTGAAGCCAGGCACACTGACTCCAGGGTCCCTACTCTCTAACTATGCTGTGATGTCTCCTGAGTAATTCTGGGTGATCTTACCTTTGTACACAAATGACCTTAGCATCTCCCTGATCACAGCTGCCAGTTGGCCTCCACCCCAAGTTTGATTTGGGCCTATTCATTGGATAATTATGGAATACTGTCTAATTCACCACAGAATCATGGAATACTGTCTAATTCACCACAGAATCAGCCTAGGAAGACTTCCAAGTGTCTTCCGTCATCCATCTGCATTTCGTATGTAAGAAGTCAGAGGCCTCAGCTTAAATTCGCATCATGCACTATTTACACCACATGTCCACATTAACCCAACAGACATGCAGAAACAGCAAAATGGGAGTCGATCAGACTACCAGATTTGCTACCAACTACCTGTGCGAGGATGGGCAGGAGATTTATCTTTCCTCTGCCACCATTTGGGCTTGCTTGGAGGAAAAATGCACCAAAGAACAGAGGATT
Organism: Globicephala melas; assembly: GCF_963455315.2. Classification (NCBI taxonomy): domain Eukaryota; kingdom Metazoa; phylum Chordata; class Mammalia; order Artiodactyla; family Delphinidae; genus Globicephala; species Globicephala melas. Next base: position 4,746,090 of record NC_083317.1, on the reverse strand, counting down.
CTGTTCTATAGTCTTTTGGATGGACAGCTTCCCTTACTTGGAAAGACTGAGCTTAGAAAATGTTCTTTAGGTTTGCAAAAATGAAACACAGGCTTCCATCTTCAAATGCTCATGTCACAGGCTGAAACGAGACACGCACAGTAGGTTTCTTTTTCTCTCTGAGGGGAGATTAAAGAGCTGAGGTGAGCGAAGAAGAGGAGAACAAAGAAAAATCCAAACGCATAACTTGAGTTGATAACAATGTGGTTTCCCTGTGTATTCACAGAAAGCTCTTCAATATGGAAACATCTTCCCAGAGGTAACCAGGAGGACAGAGTTGTTAATAGTCAATCATTACCCAGCTGTTATGTCCAAAGCAGTTTGGAGATGAATGACCAGGGGCTCGGAGCTCTGACTGGAAAAGCCAGCCAGGTAACCTGTTCCCAGCACCATGTGGACCTTCAGGAGTTCCACTCAGAGGAGGAAATAATAATCAACCAGTAAAGAAATTGTTTCATGATCCCAAAGAAGGAGCAAATGTGTTACCTTAAGGAAGGAGCTCTAGATGCCCATATTCAGCCTATGACCTTCACAGGGGAGACTTTCCCCAAAATGACTGTGTTGAATTTGACAAACAGTCACAGTCCAAAGGAACATCATTTAAGGTCCACTAGTCTAACTGCTTCTTTGTAGCAACAATTCATTTTTCCATCTTAACATTTCAGGCACTAAAAAGCCAAATATGTGGAACGTGATGGACTGATTTGTGTCCCCCCAAAATTTATATGTTGAAGTCCTGACCACCCTGCCATCCAGTCCCTTAGAATGTAACTGCATTAGAAGACACGGCCTTTAAAGAGGTAATGAAGGTAAAATGAGGTAACAGGCTGGGCCTTAATCTAATGTGACTGGTGTCCTTATAGGAAGAGATTAGGACACAAGCACACACAGAGGGAGGACCAGGTGAGGACACAGAGAGAAAACGGCCACCTGTAAGCCAAGGACAGAGGCCTTAGGAGAAACCAACCCTGCCAACACTCTGATCGCAGTCTTCCAGCCTCCAGAATTGTGAGCAAATAAATTTCTGTTGCTTAAGCCACCCAGTCTGTGGTACTTTGTTATGGCAGCCCTAGCAAACGAATCCAAGGAACATTTATATGTACTAAATATGCTATACAACACTGGAATATTCCTGAGGCCACATTTAAGGTGACACACTTAGTTAAACTGTAAAAACAAAATAGGTGGTTAAACACTTATGTTCTCAGTTAGTAACAGTGTCTTAAAAATAACTCAGCTGTGGCACTTTCCCGGTATTTTTGCCTGGTACATTCTGGTTGGGAATCCAGGTGGGTCACACATAAACATTACTGCCCCACACTTGACCACGGCAGCCACGAAGTCACCTCCCTTTGTGGCACACACATAAAGAGTTCTGACCACAGAGCTTGTGATCTGAGCCCCTCAGGGAGGTAACCAGCTGGTGGTTTTACTGGGACTGTTCTCCATCCTACAGAAAAACTTTGCAACCAAATTATTGTAAGAAAAGAGAGAAGAGAAGGAATGAAAACGGGCCTCGGAGAAAGCCCAAGTCAATGCAGTAGTGAAGGAGTCAGAGATCGCTGAGACCCTTACACCAGCCCCCCTTCTCAGTCCAGGGAGGCAATCCACCCAAAGTCCAGGGGAGATTTACCACATAAGAGGGGTGGTCACTGGCTTTTCCAATTCTGACCAGGAGCAGCACGTGTAATTGCCATAATACACGCAACAATGTATCTATCTGTCATTACAAAGCTGTACCCGTGCACTTGTAAAGCAATAGATGGGGTGAGATTGGATGTTGCATATGTGGCTTTAAACCTCCTCCTGTGTGTGTGTGTGCATGTGTGTGAGAGACAGAGAGAGAGAGAGGGGGAGGGGGAAGTAACAAACCACTCAAAGGCCTCAGTTCTGCCCTTGGAGAAAGCTCATTCTTTGAAAGAACTTCAAATGAAAAAGTAATTCTCCAGTGGGAGACAAAGGAAAGACATTCCTGGAGGCACACGGAACATAAACATGAAGGGACCAAAAACCTCTTAAATCCCTTCACATCAGGCTGGCACAACTAACTCCATGCAAACAGTATGATGAAACTCGTGGATGGTATCTTGAGTTCAGCACACATAAAACTGCATAAAAGTGTCTTCCATACGTCCATCGGCACTACATTTTTAAAAGCAAATGATTGTGATGCTTTGAAGATGCCCAATTTGAAGAATCTATTGCTTTCCAAAGGCATCTATTTGGGGGTCATGCCCCCCAAGTACCTGGTGAAATTGCCTTCCCTTCTTCCTTCTCATGCACACCTTTAAAATACTGGTGGGGGGGGGGCTTCCCTGGAGGCTCAGTGGTTGAGAGTCTGCCTGCCGATGCAGGGGACACGGGTTCGTGCCCCGGTCCGGGAAGATCCCACATGCCGCGGAGCGGCTGGGCCCGTGAGCCATGGCCGCTGAGCCTACGCATCCAGAGCCTGTGCTCCGCAACGGGAGAGGCCGCAACAGTGGGAGGCACGCGTACTGCAAAAAATAAAAAATACTAGGAAGGTAAAACTTGATTCTGTATTTAATCCAATGGGCAGGCAATATTGGGGGACTTAAGGAAAATTTTTATTTTAAGGCAAGTTTTTTTAAACAATTAATGTGTCTTCTTCTACTAGAGGATATACAAAACATGCTTTGAATTTCTAGAAATAAATCACCCTTTATTAGAATCACCTTCCCATAAACATATTCCTTCTAGACAAGGCCATGTTATGGCATATTTTATTAATTCGATGATTTGGTTACTTACTTAAAATACACCATTTAGTCCTCTCGTTCATGAAGTCTCAATACACAGAAATAGAGTTTCCAACCAAACGGAAGGATTCTGCACTAAAATTTTTGGGGGGAGTAGAGACCGATACAATTACAGTGGAAATAAACTTACATTATAGGGCAAAGCAATTGTTTTGAGCCACAAACATCAACTATTTTTGGTGAATTTCTAAGCTGTATACAGGAACCGGCCCCACGCTATGGAGAAGTCTGCAAGAAATCTCCATTCGAGGACCTTCCCAGCTGACTGTGTATTGTCCCCCAGAAGCTGTGATAACATACTAATAAGAAAATGGTCTCATGCAGAGCTCTTGAGGGGCTGTACTGAAGAAATAACTGGACCCATCCATGCACCCTTCCCTGAGCTCACCATGGAATTACTCTCATGGAAAACTGACCTTTACTGTCCTACCTGTTCCTGGGGCTTCTGCAGGGGCATGGCCCCTGCAGGCCAGAGCTCTTATTAGAAGAATATTAGTAAAGACTTTTAACTGACAGAACATAGAAAATATTGTCAGTAAACGATATGTAGAAGTAATGTTTTTATATGTTACCTAAGTCTTAATTTTGTATGTGTCTTTCTAATACCATACTTTGGCTTTCCCCCAGCCTCTGGGGTGTGGCATCTGAGACACCCAGGGAAAAAAAAGACTTGGAGTCCTTTCATTCATTCACTCATTCAGTCATTAGATATGCATTGATCTGTCTGTGTGACACCAGGAGAAGCTCCAGGTACTAGGGACACAATGGTGAGAAAACTAACATTTCTCTCTTCCCAGAGAGCAACTGCTAGAGGGGTAGAGACAGTCATTTCATCAAAACCTCACAGAAAATAGTGCACTCAGTGTGTCTCTCCTCTCTGCACATTCCTATCTGTGTCTTCCATGGAGATGATATTCTGCCCCTACTGCTAATATAGGAGTGTTTCATCTAAGAAAATCACTTAGATAAACACTTCACAAGGAAAGGCGTAATACCCGCATGCCCCGAGCCCTCGCTACCCATACGGAGGCCCATGAGCCAGCGCCATCAGCATCATTTGGGAGCTTCTTAGAAACACGGAGTCTTGAGGCTACCCTGGACCAAATGAATCAGAACCTGTACTTTAATAAGAGCCCCAGGAGATCTGTAGGCACATTAAATTTTGAGAACTGCTGCTCTAAGATGCTTTTCTCAAAGTGCATTCCAGGCAACACTGCATATTGGATCCTCAGACAAACCTAAAAATTAGGTATTATTGTTCTCATTTTTCAAATTGGGAATCTACAGCTCAGAGGAGCTAAGTGATTTTTCCAACATGACACGGCTAACGATTAACCAACTGGGATTAGAACCCAGCCCTGCCTGATTCCAAAGCCCCAGGGCTCACTTGGAAATTTACAGCAGTTTCCTAAACTTATTTGAACACTGACCTTCCCCCAACATAGACAGAGCACTGTTCAATTTTGTAAAGATCATATAGGACTAGTCCATGAAATGGTTGGGAAAGTCTTTCATAAAAACACAACACTGGCCATAGTGTGTCAGACCCATACCCCAGGCAAAGAAGCCCCCAGTGGGGTGAGGTCAGTGTACCATCAAATGTGATGTCAATTTTAAATGGAAGGCTTGCAGGTAATGAAACAATTTAAGGGTTTCCTTCAGACCTGGGACATCAGTTACACACTTTCAAATTAACCTTGTCTATATTGACATGCCACCGTCATATATAACATAATAATCACATGTGGCCTAGTCCAGACACACAGTAGACTTATGGACTCTCCTCCCATGGTTGCTAAGTAGCTGCTAAAAATGGATCCAATTTTGCTCATATCAGGCTTGGGACTTGTACTTTATACCTTTTCTCAAGTAAGTATTCAAGCTCCTTATAATGTCAAAACACTTGAGTTACCTTATAGTGTTTAAAATTGCATGGAGGCCCATCTTAGGATCCATCCAGTCAAGGTCTACTCATATGCATTCAGTGTCTATTCATCCATCCAAACCTGTTTATTTTAGTTCCTACTAGGAGCCGAGAAGAAGTTCAATGTAACATGAGACTCTTCACATTTACAACTATGATCTACTCGACCCAAAATTGCTATACACTCAATAATGGCATCCATTCGAGCAACTTCTGATACAATATTGTATCCATGGAGAGACTTAGGGGAAGGGAAAGGTCAGAATTCAAGGTCAGGCCCAAAATATACCTGGAAAAAATTACACTATAATATTCATTTTCTCCACTCCCTGCGCAAGTTTATGCTGAGGAGATGTGTTTAAAAGTAATCATTAACAGCAAACTTGAAGTAGGGAAAGAAACTACAGGAAAACGGACATTATGGGTATGGTCTGGTATGTAAGCAGGCGTGCAAATCCCGCCGCTGGCTGGCAAAGGTGACCCAGAGTTTAGGATTCGTTTTGCTCTACAGGAAGCTCTGACTATCTCTGTGTGTAACACCCAAGCAAATTAACACCAGAATCAAAAATGCCTTTCACTTCCCTCAGCTCTCTTCCAAGAATTCCTTAAATATTCACAATTAACTAAATGTGTTTAGTTCTGAAATAAGTACACGCTATTCACTAAGAAAACACTGTTACCCAAACGGATCTCAATTTTTTTTCCAAATCTGTATCTCTGTGTTCTGAGTAACAATAAATGTCTAACCAACACATATTCCTTTTCATCTAGAAGGACAACATTAGAGAAATTCAATGGGGACATGACCCTGCTTATCCTAATTTATTGTGTTTGTAAATGAATTTGGGTGCCCTCTGGGTTAAAGTGTAACTTTGATTTGTGACACAAAGAACTTGCATCTTATGGCTTCACCGGAGGAGGTACTTCATCTTGACTGTCCCAGGCAAGATGGAAGCATAACCACCGCCTCCTAGAACCTAGGACATCGTTTACCAGGTTGGTCCGTTTCTTCTATTTCATTTTGTGTTGGAATCACTAGTTACTGTCTCCAACTTGCCCTAGAGCTAGGAACAGTAAGTAACTGCCGGCCACAGCTATTGTTAATCACTTTCTCCAAACTCCAGCGTCCTACAAATTGAGCGATTTAGGCACACAATATCTGTAACTCCTTAGAGAATATCATAGATGGATTTTGGTTTAATATCAGAATGCCTTTACTGTAAAGACATATGGAAGGTATTCTATGATGATTTAAATCTAAAGCCATAATCCAACATTTAATTTAAACCAGATTATTAGGACATGTAGTAATCAATCAAAAGATTAATTTAGCAATATATCTTTTTTACGCTATTTTATAGTGTAATGTAACAATTTAATAGGGCCACAGTTTTATATTTAACCATTAAAGAATTGTTTTCTACTTAGCAATCAAAATCTAAGTCTAGAATTTCTACTGGAAAAATATTAATATTTTAATGCCATTGCTTCATAGATAGTTAGCACTCATGAAAGGTAAAATAGTGGTAGAATATTACTAAAGACCTGGGAAAAGTATTTTACTTAAATGCTTCATCTTATCCTTTGGAATAATTAGAGAATATTACACACTCATCTGTTGGAAGGCTGTTGGTATAACAGATGTGTTTGATGCTACCTTAAGAAGATAAAATGGGCTTCCCTGGTGGCGCAGTGGTTGGGAGTCCGCCTGCTGATGCAGGGGACATGGGTTCATGCCCCGGTCTGGGAAGATTCCACATGCCGCGGAGCGGCTGGACCCGTGAGCCATGGCCACTGAGCCTGCGCGTCCGGAGCCTGTGCTCCGCAACGGGAGAGGCCACAACAGTGAGAGGCCTGCGTAACGCAAAAAAAAAAAAAAAGATAAAATGAAAACAGAGAAGCATTGAGATGATCAAGAAGATGAGGAAAGATAACTGACAGCTGAATAAGACAACTGAGATAAAAATGAACCACACTTTAGAGGAAAACTCAAATGTTAATTCTTTGGCTCCAAAGAAAAAGTGACAGCAATGGAGTGACTGTCTGAGTTGGACAATAAGTCAGGCTTAACACCTTCTCTAGAACCTAAGCATGCTAGATGCGACAAGGACGGCATTTAGGTAGCTGTGCAGCTTTGTAAATAAGTGGGACAAAATTCCATAATCACAGCAGCTGCTTAATTATGTCCTGATAAGCTGCCTATGTAATTAGAATGTCACACGTGATGCAGAAGAGTAGACTGATGTTTCTGCTCCATTTCTTAGAGTCAGATGTTCACCCCCAGCCTCAGTGCTGGGAGCCTGACCAAGCACACACCGTCCACGTGGCTCTGATTGGTGCCTCAGCCAATCTAGCATAGGCAGACCTTATGCGTACTTCCCAGATAAGTGTGAGCCTTTGCTTTTAAAGTTCAGTACAGGAATGGGTAATTCCTAGTCCTTCCTAGTATCTTTTTATTTAATTTATTATTGAAGTATAACTGATTCACAATATTGTGTCAGTTTCAGGTATACAGCAAAGTGATTCAGTTATACATACTGATTCGGTTATATATATATATATATATATATATTCTTTTTCAGATTCTTTTCCATTATAGGGTATTACAAGATATTGAATATAGTTCCCTGTGCTATACAGTAGGTCCTTGTTGGTTATCTATTTTATATATAGTAGTGTGTATATGTTAACTCCATGTGTGGAGTAATAACTCCATTATTGCTCTACGGTGACTGCCTGATAGAAGCAAAGGTCTTTACATGGACGGATGGAGGGCGGGCCAGTTTCTATCTGTCTTCCAAGAGGCTCTAATAATTGGAAGAGGAAAACAGATGACCTGCAATCCACCGACAAGATCCTCTTAAATAGTCACAGTATCAAGAGTTATGTGTGTAATAAACAGAATATAAAGAAACATCCAAATATGTCGTTTTTGCTCTTAGAGTGGGGATATGGTAAGATGGTTTCTTGTCCTGTTTCGAAGAGGCTACGTAATCATTTGAGCTGTAAATAAATGTGCTTCTCCCCACACTGTCTTACTCCCGACCCCAGGCACCAGGTCGTGAAACACAGAACAGCAGGCGTGTCCCCAGCTCACTGGACGCGGACTGACCTGAACCTTGACTGTGCTTTCAAACTCCATCCTGTCCCTCCATCCTCACCGTGCTCAGCTAAGGGGACTAAAAAGCGTCTCCTTCAAGAACACAAGTCAGAAAGGGAAAATAGGTATTCATTTCATTGGAGGCCTAGTTGGTTTTCTTTAGCTTTCCAAAGGATTCTTACTTAGTAGTTGTTAGGTGTGCAGACCAGCCGGTGTCGTGGGCTGAATTGTGTCCCTCCTGAAGTCCTCACCCCCAGCACCTCCGCGTGTGACCTTGTTCGGAAACAGAACTGTTGCAGATGCAATTAGTTAAGACAAGGTCAGACAGAAGTAGGGTGGCCCCTAATCCAATATGACTGGTGCCCTTATAAAAGGTGGACATTTGGACACAGAAACATACCAACAGGAAGTACGCCATGTAAAGATGGAGGCAGAGCTCTATAAGCCAGGGGTCACTACAGTCATCAGCAAACCACCAGAAGCTCGGGGGGTGCCTGGGACAGACTCTCCCTCTCAGCCTCAGAAGGAACCAGCCCTGCCCTTACCTTCGTCTTGGACTTCTGGCCTCCAGACCGTCAGGGAGAGTAAATCTCTGTGGTTTAAGCTCGCAGTCTGTGGTGCTTTGCTGTGGCTGCCCTAAGAAACTTATACAGCACATATGCTCTTGGTTGATTTGATGGTAATATAATAACCGTCTTCAACAGGCTGACCCCTTGTGGCCTTGTCCTCTCCTTCCTTATAAGTTTAAAAGTTACAAATAGGTATTTTAAGAATACAACAATAGGTTCTTCACATCAATAAAATTAGTGTAACACGTTGATCTTGCAAAGACAAGTATTTCCTCCTGAAAAGAAACGATGACCTACTAACAGAAACCCAAAGTTTGCATGGAGTCAAAATTACTTGATGAGAAAAACTGTGATTAAAGTAAGAACTTGTCTAAAATTATAAATTTGGAAACCATTTATTTGGTTCTTGCCTCATATAATATTGGTCAAATCCTGTGTATTTTTAAGCCCACTCTAAACCAAAAGCATTTTAACTTTTTATACAGACACATACACACACACATACATATGTCTGTATATGTTAATACGTGTGTACATGTACACACATTAATACAAATACATACATGTGTGTGTTTGTGCAAAGCTTCTAGGATGCTCTCATCCGTGACATTAGGCAGAGCAGAGCACATTTGAAAAAACAGCATGAAAGGCAAAAACAATTTAAGTAAGATTAAGGCTTTACGGAAGTCTCTGGGAGGATGGCAAAGGGCAGTTAGGCTGATTTTACAGAGTCCAACAAATGTAGAGTCCTCATTCTCTACCACAAATGACAACACACAACACACACACACACACACACACACACACACACACACACACACACACACACACACACACACACGCTGGGCTGCTGACCAGACAAATTATTCTCCCATCATATTCCAAGTTCTCCAGACACACTGTGTCTCCAGCTGGCCACCCAGGCTCTCCCCTCTCCTTTCCTACGAGGGTCTGTCTCCTCTACCAGCAGGTCTCTGCCCTTGGAACATAAAACCCCTTTGTTCTCTGGGTTCTCTAGCTTTGGTTTCGTTTTGCCCATGCCTCCCCAGAAAGCCTCAAGTCAGTATCTTCCTGTCCTACACAAGAGACTCCTCAGCAGGGGAAGAGTAGAGGAGGTGGGTGGCATGTGAAAAGAAAGCAGTTACTTTTTATGCTCTGTCTTTTCCTTTTCCCTTACCAAACACACAAAGTAAAAACTGTTGCCACCCTTTCAAAAAAAAATCAGATGTCTTGCAGGAAGCTCCAGGTTTTTTAGACTTTCAGGTGTGACCCTGCCTGCTCAGGGATCAAGCTGGTGCAATGGACCCTCAGAAGAGAAGGGAAATGGGGAGACGTCTAAGGAGCTGCTCAGGGTCACAGCACCCCGGTGTGGGTCCCTCACCCAGCTTTGGGCACAGGTTTCTGCCGTTCCACCCGTGGTTTTAGGAGTAGGAGAGGTGTCTTAGTCTGCTCAGCAGCCTGAACAAATACCACAGACTGGGTGGCTTAAACACAGACATTTACTTCTCACAGCTCTGGGGCTAGAAGTTCAAGATCAAAGTGCCACCAGGTCTGGTTTCTCCTGAGGCCTCTCCCCTTGGTTTGTGGACAGACACCCTCTCACTGTGCCCTCACATGTCCTTTTCTCTGTGCCTGAGTATCCTTAGTGTCTCTTCCTCTTCTTATAAGGACACCAGTTCTATGGGGTTAGGGTCCCACACTTAGAACCTCATTTAACCTTAATTACCTCCCTAAAGGCCTTATCTTGAATATGACCACGTTGTGGCATCAGAGCTCCAACTTATGAATTTGGGGAAGGCACCTATCAGTCCAAGACGGGAGGGATGAAGGAATAAGTGGGTGAGAATAAGGAAGCCCAGAAGTCTGCTGCTGGTGTCACAAATTCAGTTGTCTACAGACACTGCCAGGATCAAGACAGGGCAGTGGGGGAGCCTGTAGATATCTGTGATATCTACATCTCTCAGATGAAGGTGTAGGTATGAAAGGTAAGATATGTGTGTAACTTAATGTCCTGAAACACTTACTTCTGGCCTTTACTTTCCATATATAGAGTAGAAAGAACTCATTTCTACAACCTGAACTAAAGCATCAGTTGACAGATATTTGCATGTAGTTAAGAAATCAGACACAGTGTTAAGATGACAGATAGATGTTACCAGATTCTTAGTGCCTCAGATCCTCAGTCAGATGGCATGTAGGCTTCATGCCACATGCCTATTCTTCTTTGTTTTTTTTTTCACATGCTTATTCTGATCAACTAGCATTGACCACCTGGAGTCCTGTGATGAGAAGGACTCTGAGGTTCAGATCGACCTTACACATACAGCGCTCTCATCAATCAGCTGCATCTGTCAGGGATGGCAGAGGGAGGGCTTTGAGGTACCAGAAAAAGAAAGCACGGGAATCAAACCAGCTTTCTAGGACACTCTTGTCTTGGATAAGATCCAGTGTGGCTTTAGCCAGACAAATCCCTCCCTTTGCAGGTGCAACAAAGGGGAGAGTGTTCTGTCGTCCTTTAGGAAGCCAATAAGCACGAAAAGAGAACAAATTATTTCTTTGGGTGTAGAAGAAAATTAAGATCATGTGACATATAAGTAGCATACGCATGCTATGATTTTAATATGAAATCCAAAGAAACAAATATTTATCAGTGTTTTTGTTTGTTCGTTTGGGAGGTTGGTGGTTAGTATTTTGTGGTTTAAAAAGAAAATCTCTGTAATAAGTTTATTGATTTTTTCCTCTTAAAATAAGCAATATTCTGTGAGGAAAAGGCCAACCTTTCTTGGCACTACCTCTTTTTTCTGGAGATTATTAATTTCTTTTTAATAGACCTCATGCTGCAAAATCAAATTTTTATGTCACAAAGGGATTTACATTTATCTTGGGCTGCTCACTCTTCATCGTCGATCAAACTGAGTTTAAGTTTCTAATTGAAATAATTTTTCAAGTGTTGAGCAATAAAGAGGCAATAAGTGATATGCTTAAATTATTTATCCATCTTATTTATAATTAATTCGGTTTTGTTCCTGGCTGCACAGTGAGGCTACATCGATGCGTTTGATTTTCAAATCTTCCCTATCATTAGGCAACAATAGAAGTGGCTGTTTCTTCCACCCTTCTTGTGTTTCATTTGTCCCTAGGGACTCAGGCAACATCAATTTAAATCACAGTTAAATTTAACACATTAACTTTTTTTACAACACACTGCTCCAAAATCAGAGATTCATAAATAGATTATGCCTATGCTTAGTCAAATTGAAAAAAATATTAGCCACCTGGTAAGATGAGCTATTGCATTAACAATGATCTCATTCTTCAACATTTAAGGACTGTATATGCTTTGGTCTGTACTCTTCCCTGAGTTAAGGTTGATGAGATTAAGACTGATGTATCTTTAACATATATTATATAATGGATTCTCAACTAGTTGATCTGGTTAACTGGTCTAAAGATTACCTGAAACTCTCTTTCAAACGTTGCAACGCAAGCTCATGACCAAATTGAATGCATCATTTCCTCCCTCATCTAAACCATTTGCCTGCTCACAATTCCTCTTTCTGATTATGGCATCATGAACACCTTCAGAATTCTAAGGTCATTGGTTACTCTCTTCTCCCACATACACATACATCCCAACCTGGTTCACTCACCACTGCTCTATATCACACCCCTATAATCTCTCCTTCCACCAAGTTCCCAACCACTGGACACTCCTACAGCCTATACACGCACATACTACCACAGTTTTTTCCTTAAAGTCCAGGTAATGTACCTGCTCTGCTTACAAACTTATAAAGGTACCCCTTGGATCAATAGATATGTTCAAGCTTCTCAGATTCCCATTTATTAAGGCTGGATCCCATCTTTGCAGCCTTTTCCACCACCACTTGGCATTTGGATAGTAATGAACCAGGGCTTACACACGTAGCGTATGCTAAGCCCTCGTTCGACAGTAACCATATTTTTTACGTATCTTTGCTGCTCACACAACATCTGGCGTAACTGGACACTCAACATATATCTGTAGAATAAATGATCAAAGAGTGGGTCAAAGACAAAATACAGAGACTAGAATAGAGAAATCAAGTGATCTAAAACTCAAGCCAAAAACTCAGAAAATTTGATGGGCAGGAAGATTAAGCCACTGCCTAAAATTATTCAAGAATAACTGTTTGTGTGATAACCCAGCCACCTAGAACTGCAAGCAAGCGCCTAAGTTGACCAAATGCCTCAAGCGATCTGATTGTTCAGTCCACAGTGGGTCTCCATATGTTCTGTGTGTCCTGGCAGGCAGGGATAGGGACCTTCCTCAGCCTGGACGATGCAGCAGCTTGGCAGTGAGGATCGGGTTGACGTATAAGAACAAACACAATAACAAGTATGATTACAAACATTTACTGAGCTTCTCTTATGTGTCAGGTACCATGTGCTATCCACTTCAGCTCATTCAATCCTGAAAACAACCCTGTGAAAGTAACAAGAGGGTACAGCTACTGAGTGGCTTCTGAGAGATTGTTCTTGTCCCAACGCTTCACTCCCTTTCCTGTAGGGGGTGATACACCTCCACCTGCCATTTCGTGGGAGGAGTCGGCTTCCCTACCTACTGACATCAGACTTGGACATGTGATTTGCTCTGGCCAATGACAAGTGATCAGACATGAAGTACGCAAACCCAAGCAGAAGTTTTAGGAGGTTTCCAACAGATCTGGGGAAAATGTCCTGTCCCAGATAAGGCTGCCTTCAGGTGGGTGCTAAAGGAGCAGAGTTGTAGCCAACACTCAGCCCGACACACGCAGGCAAAAAATAAATCTTCACTGTCGTTGGCCATAGAGACTTTGAGGTTCATTGTTACTACCCAAAACTTAGCAATGGCAGAGCCAGGATTCACACCCAGGGCCTACACGTTTATCCCTCACATTCTTCTACCCCCTTAAGCACATGCCGTATTATTAGAAGAGACTCTAAGTCTACGTCCGTTGAGCTGTGTTCCCTCCTTCCTGCAAGATGGAATCAGCACGCTACTCAGAGAAGGTGCAAGGACCCGAAACAGTATGTGCCTCACCTGGAAGTTGGTGAGATATGCAGCATCTCGGCCTCCCACTCCAGAATCCGCATTTTAACAAAGTCACTAAATATGAGAAGTGCTGGTTTAACACATCTGTGTGAATATGTCGCTTCACAAAAGGGCAAGATCAGAGGGCCATGAACTGGAGATGGAAAGGCACAAGCATCCACTTACTTTCCTAGAAGCAGAGGGGGAGGACCCATGTGCTGTACTACCGTGCTATTACTGTGAGACTTTCTAGGGCTTTTGCTCTAGCCATCAAATAATGTCTTTTGATGGAGCATTTCACACCTCACTGCTGGCCACGCTGACCTCTTGTTCACAATCCAATGGCTTGTTTATTGAACAAATAAACATTAGGTCCTATTAGTCCTCATTATGAGCTGTTAGTATGTGAATAAAATGACACATTGCACTTATCTTTCCTCTCCTGTTCCAAGATCCCACTATTGGTTTATCACCCTTTTGATGAGTGACATTGACCATTAACCATAACAGTAAACACTACAGCTTCCCCAGCACAAGTTATCATCATAATTAGAAGAGGAATATAGCCCTTACCCAGTGCTGCATAGCTGAAAAGTCAATGTCATGGTATCCTCTCCACACGGTCCTAAAACCCAGTGGCAGTGAGCCAGGGCATGCAAGTAGTCGTGGAAATGAGTAATGACCTTTCAAGATGGCGGGTGATATAGGTAGAACAACTACCTATGCATGTGAGACACTTTCTCCCCAGTGAAAGCTAAGGTTTTTGACAGGCTGGTTTATGAATAAAGTCATGACATGAAGACATTTCCAAGATGTCTGTTAAGAACCATTTCAAAATGAAGTCATCAAAATTACTGCAAAATGTATACTTTAAATTCCAACGGCCAGGGCAAAGAGTGTGCTTGTTATGTAGAATTCATTATCAGTATCTCAGAGTGCAGCCTCTATAAACATGTGTTTAGGATTGCTTTTATGCAACTGTTTGGAACATAAGCAGAGAAAGAGCTGAATGGGAAATTCCAGAAGCCCAGAGCTTATTCAGCTTTTTTTTTTTCTTGCTTTGTTAGAAAGAAATCATTTTTCTTCAAATTTTAATGCAATTGGAAGAATCTGATTTTTTTTCTAATTTATCAGTTTACGTTGTTAAGAGTACAGACATCTAAAGCAATTATGCTCCAATAAAGATGTTTTAAAAAAAAAGTACAGACATCATTTTAACGTGGGAAATGGAAGCCATGTACTAGAGATTTTCTCTTTCATCGTGCGGGGCAAAAAAAAAGACCCTTTATTAGATGCAAATGACTTTTCATAGGTATTTAATTCACAACATAAGTATGTGCACATTCACAGACTCACATTCTATTGATCCTTATATATTTTGAATTCAGCCTGGAGCTGCTAAAAGATGAGATTACATGGTCAAACAATCAAATTAGCCAAGAGAGAAGATTCAGGTCAAAAATATGCTAAGGGAAAAAAAAAACTATTCTTAACATAGAATGAACTAAGTGGTTCATTAAGCATTAGAAATACCACCCCTGCACCACAAAGAAGAAAAGTTGTATTGGATCTAAAGGAGAGGCTGCTTAAAATCTGGTGTGCTATCAGAAGTGAAGAAACTCAATCTGTAAATAATAGAGAATAGAAATCACCAAAGACACATCCAAAAAGCTAAATAATTTAGAGTCCAAAAAATTTAGTAATATTTATAGGTCAAAGAAGCTTACCATAAACAAAATTAAAATGCAAACAATGAACTTCAAAATTGTACATATCTGTTTCAAAAATTAATAACCCTAACATACAACAACAAAAAGCTCACAAACCTATTTTTCAAATAACATACCAAAAAAGAAATGGGCAAAGCACAAGAACAGGCAACAATAAAATTGCAGGAACAACCTGAATGCACAGAAATAGAGGGATTAGCTCATAAACTGTGGAAGATACATATTAAAAAACAGAACGCTGCCACGATATAATTATATTATAGAAGAACATATATTGATGTGGGGAAATGTTCAGAAAACAGTAAAAAAAAAAAATCTGACAAGTACCTAATTATGAATATACCCCAAAATGTTAATATACCTACCTCTACACTGTAGAACTACAAGTGTTTTCTTTTTTTTCTGACTTGTGCACAAACATTTTATAAATTTTACACATTCAGTATACACTGTTTTTCAATTTGAAAAAATAAACATTGTAAAAAATTAAAAAGCGTTTAAAACTGGAATCATTTAGATCACAGACTTTAGCATAAGTAGGAGAGACATTCTTCCCACTCATAAGATTATAGACTAAGCCACTGAAATATCTTACTTTCAATAGTGAACTGAGTTAGTATTTTAGACAAATGTCATTAGCCTAGGCTGGCACTTTTAGGTATCAGCAGCTATGTCTGTAGGCATAGGACAATGTTGAGTCACATATGTAAGGAGAAAGCTTGGACCAAGAGGAAGATCCCTTGTGCTTAATTCAGAGCGTGTGTGTGCCACATCAGCAACTCTGGCCAGAACACCTTCTACATTCCAGGGTGAGTTGGGTTGACAGGACCTGACTGCTGGGGCTTTAGATTGGGTGGTCCCTCCTCTCTGCCTTTGATTCTACACTGCCGATAGGTTGAGATGGGTGCTAACACACCAACTCAAGTTTATCGCTTGCATCACACCCCCCATCCCCCCAACCACATAAATTCATCAGGGTAACTGATCAGTGAAACACAAGGGAAAAAAACCTCTAAATAAACTACCCTACAATATTAGTGTCTGGTTGTTACTGTTGTGACCTAGCACAAAGTCGGTGGCTTAAAATAACTCAAATGTGTTGTTTTACAGTCCTAGAGGCCAGAAGTCCAAGATCCCTTTCCTGGGACTCAGTCAAGGTGTCAACAGACCTGTGCCCCCCCTGGAAGCTCCGGGGGAGAAGCTGTTGCCTTGCTCTTTCCAGCTTCTTGAGGCTGCCTGCATTCCTTGGCTTGTGACCCTTCCTTACATCACTCCAATCTCTCATTCTGTCATCACATCTCCTGTTGTCCCTGTGTTCTCCCCCCTCCCTCTCAGAAGGATCCCTGTGGTTACACAAAACCTAATAGATGGTTTTTATGAATACACACACACACACACACACACACACACACACACAAGAACAGGCTTGCATGAAAACGGATTAAGACTAAGTACGTTTGAAATCGGTGCAGCCACTATGGAAAACGGTATGGGGGTTCCTCAAAAAACTAAAAATAGAGTTGCCTTATGACCCAGCAATCCCACTCCTGGGCATATGTCCAGAGAAAACCACAATTTGAAAAGATACATGCATCCCTACATTCATAGCAGTACTATTTACAAAAGCCAGGACATGGAAACAGCCTAAAAGTCCATCGACAGATGAATGGATAAAGCAGATGTGGTACATATATGCAATGGAATACTACTCAGCCATAAAAAAGATGAAATAATGCCATTTGCAACAACATGGATGGACCTAGAGATTAGCATATTAAGTGAAGTAAGTCAGACAGAGGAGGAAAATACCATATGATATCACTTATATGTGGAATGTAAAATATAACACAAATGAACTTTATCTATGAAACAGAAACAAACTCACAGACATACAGAACAGCCTTCTGGTTGCCAAGGTCAGGGGTGGGGGAGGAATGGATGGGGAGTTTGGGGTTAGCAATGCAAACTATTGTATATATTTAGAATGGATAAACAACAAGGTCCTACTGTATAGCACAGGGAGCTATATTCAATGTCCTGTAATAAACTGTAATGGAAAAGAAAACATAGAAATAAAATATATACAGTCAAAAACAAACAAACAGAGAAAAGAACAACAAAACAACTTAATAGACAATCTGGGAGAATCTCCCCACATCCAGAGCCTTACTTTAAATACATTTGCAAAATCTCTTTGGCCACATAAGAAATAGCCACAGGCCCTGGGGGTTAGGACATGGACATCCTGGGGATGTGACAGCGTTATTCACGCCCACCAAGCAGCCAAGCAAGGCCCAGCCTACAGAATTCTCCTTCTTAGAGTAGCAATTCGGTACATTTTTATTGATGTTTTAAAGTCCTGACACACTACGATTCTCTTCAGAAGTACTACATTGAAAGTAAGTCAGATAAGAGGGTTTCTGAGAAGAAAAGGAACACTCATTCTTAAATCTCCTGTTCTTTCCCCAAGTCTCCGATGAGGGCTGCACAGGTGAACACACGTATGTTTTTAAAAACAATTACGGCACATCTGCCATCTGGTAGATACAGATGTGATCAGAGGCTCTTGCTTGACAAATGCAAATGACACCTTTGCCTTTGTGTGGCCTGTCTTTGCCAAGAAGGCAGTGAAATGATGAGACCACCTCTGTGCCCCATGCACCACCCTGATCGCCCACCCCAGGCCTGAGAAAACGGTGGAGGGTGCCTATAGCAGACAGTGAAGGTGACTGAAAATCTGCTAAAGACAAATACAGAGGCTTTAGGCTCCTTAATGAGCCAGGGCCACGAGACCGGGCAGATCACCCACGAGGTGTCTCTACCACTGCCACGTCCACGAGTGAGCCATGGCTGGCCTCCAGCCTTCCCCTTCTCTTTCTGCTCTTGAGTTCACCATCCATAAAGGCGACATATTTGTGTGTCTATGATCACGACACCACTGAGTTGTTTGGTGAGTTAGTTATGACGAGGATAAGTACTAACTAAAACTAAAAATAAGACAGAAATACTGAACTCCGACCTGGAGAGATTTGGAAGGAAGGGAGAGAGGGACAAAGAAAGGGGAGAATGGGGAGAAGCCACCTTCAAGCCCGTATCTGGACCCTTCAATGTCATTGGAGAAAATCACACAATGGGAAGGATCTGTGTCACGGCAAACTCACAGTCACTAACCTACCGGGTCCCTCCACGTCTCCCAGGGAAGGTCTCTCCCCTGCTCTTCACAAGGCCTTTTCACCTTCTCTAACCTACCGATCCCTCACTCTTAGGAGCCAGTCTGCCATCCCTCTTTAAAAAAAGAATGGGGAAAGAGTGAAAAATGCCATTAACTGTCTCAGCACCACCGCCAAATTCCGAAAACACTCCAGGATCTGATCCTTTCTTTCCTCACTTGGGTTGGAATGGAGACAATGACCTGTTATATAATAGAAGACACGCCTCCAGTTGTGCCCGCAGGGAGATGGGGAGACAGGCCTCCTGGAGCTCTGGGTGTGGAGGCGGACTTGCTGATGCTGAGTCTGGTTCAGAATCAGAAGAGCCCGGAGTCTGCAAACCTCCTTTAAACAGAAGCACAGAGGCTGCTCTTGCAGAGGGGGGTTAAGCCTGGGGACGAAGTTCGACAGGGGCACCTTTCTCCTTCCAGCCTTTCTCTTAATATCCTCTCAATTGCCACTGACTCTCCACCGACTCAGCTCTCCATTTCCATATGCTCCAGCCCCCTCACTGAGCAGGGCTCTCCCTGTTCCCCCACTACTTCCCACGACTGACAGATTGCTCCCTATTCCAGGTAAACCTGCACCGGTAAACCTGCACCGAGGAGATGCGAACACCCAGGCCGGTCTCTCCTTCCTCAGTCACTCCACCTCCCACCCTGACCCGCTCCCCGCTCCCCGCTCCCTCCCTCTTGATTTTCTGCCATTTATGTCCACTGCTTCTCACTCCCCTTTACTGAGTCGTCTGTCTCTGCACGATCCCAGAGTGTCGATGTTTTTAGGGATTCTCGCCTAGGCTCTTTTCTCGTCTCACTGCACACCTGCTCTTTAGAGACGGCAGCCACACCCTGGCCTAGATGACGGCTCATCAGCCAGCTCTCCGCTCGCTCGACCCAAGTCTGTCCCCTGAGCTCCACACTTACACTTCCAATTACTAATCTGATGCGCCCATAGGATGCGTTCATAGCATCTCGAGCTGACCGGGGCCACACCTGAGCTTATGCTTTCTCCTTCCTCACCCCTAACCTTCTCCAACTCCAATGTCCCCTGCATCAGGAAAAGGCACATCCTCCCAGCCTTCCAAACTAGACTCTCCTAAACACAGCTCGAGCTGCCTCATTTTCCCCAGGTGCACTGCTCAGCCCTAGTCCAAGCTGCCATCCTCTCTCCTAGTGAGCGGTAATGGCCTCCTAACAGCCGCCTAGTTCTCCTCTCAACTCCATCCACTACGCGGCTACCGCATTACCTTCCTATAACACGATCACATGCCTCTTTTGCTTAAATACTTTAATAACTGCCCAATGGCTTTTGAATAAAACTGATCCTCAATTTGAGCCAACCATCTCTTTATAATCTGGCCACTGTCCACTTCTCCAGTCCTGTCTGCATCATTCTTCTTCCTCTGGGAAGACCGCTTTGTTTGCCCATCCACACCCCGCTCTACCCTGTTCCCTGGCCCGTGAGGCTGACCAGTACTGACCACATCACTGAGCTTCCCATGCCCTCAGACTTCCTGTGGGCTCAGGGCAGTGGACCCGCCACAGAAGGTCAGAGGTGGGCAGGAAAGTGGAGTCAGTCACTATCCCCCTGGCTCACTTCCTCATGGGTCTCCTTAGCTTGCTGCATTTGTCAACCAAAGGTCACTCCTCCTGTAAAGGGGTCCTCTCCTTCCACGTTCTGGGAGCCACTCCATCACCCTCTGACCCTACCAGGCTTACGGACAGTGCCAAGTCAGCCATCACAGGACCCAGGGCACTGCAACATCCTTTGTGCTCTCTTGACATGCAGCCCACACCTTCAAAAACGGTGCCTTTATTAAACACTCCTGGCGGGACTTCCCTGGTGGCGCAGTGGTTAAGAATCCGCCTGCCAATGCAAGGGACACGGGTTCAATCACCGGGCTGGGAAGATGCCGCGGAGCAACTAAGCCTGTGCGCCACAACTACTGAGCCTGCACTCTAGAGCCCGCGAGCCACAACTACTGAACCTGCATGCCACAACTACTGAAGCCTGCACGCCTAGAGCCCATGCTCCGCAACAAGAGAAGCCACCACAATGAGAAGCTCGCGCACCGCAACGAAGAGTAGCCCCCGCTCGCCGCAACTAGAGAAAGCCCGTGCGCAGCAACGAAGACCCAACACAGCCAAAGATAAAAAATAAATAAATAAATTTAAAAACAAACAAACAAAACACTCCTGGCGTTTTACCATGAGAGCGCCATCCATTTCCTGTTGGCATCCTGCCTAGCGTATCCTTGTCCTCTGTGCTCCAGCCCTGCTGACCTTTTCTCAGATCCTTCAGCACATGCCATGGAGGCCATGCCACAACTGAGGCTGCTGCTTCTACTCTGGCTGGCTCACAGGCTAGATTAAGCGCCCCACCATGCACTCCCAGTGTGCAGTCTCCTTTGCCACTGACACGCTGAAACACTGCCATTAACGACCCATCAGTGACATATCTCTTTAATTAGCTCCACCAGGGCAGGGACCATGTGGGTCGCACCCGATCCCTCCAGTGCCTGGCACCAACAGGTGCTCAATAAACATGTGCTGCCCAACAAACTCATTTCTCCAAGTTTACCTAGTGGATACCTGATGGTATTTAAAGTTTCATTCTAGCTTGTGTAGTACACATGCAGAATTGCTATGCAAATAGCTTTGGATGACCTTGGGTAAAAAGTGACATCGTTTATTTCTAATTCCTAGAGGTATTCAAAACTCATCCTTCATTTTGACAATCATGAAGTCCAAAAAAATGTATGAATGCTACAGTATGTACAAATATATTCAAGGGCTGAATTCCCATTAGTTTCATCTTCATAAGAAATTAGTCTTGCATAGCAGACCCAAGATAATATACGATGAAGAGCATTATAAATATTTGATTAGTGGTTTATTATTACTGAACTCTGTGTCTGGTTGACCACCTAACCATGTGTTGTCCAAATTCCTTTATATATTAAAAAATGTCTACATCCTATATGCCTGTGGTCCAAACACCGGTTCTTATACCTGCCTCCTTCCAGGTCAGCCTCCTGAGTTTTGGATGGCAACTTAGGGACTGGCTCTTCTCCTTGGTCTTTTGATTGCCCTTAACTGCTATCAAGCAAACTGCAGGCTCTTGGTTCTCCCGCCCTCACACCTTCTGGGGGACAGTTCTCCTGTCCACTCCCCTTGGAAAGCTTCAGTCCACTCCCTGGACCTGTTCACTCCTGAAAGTGACCACAACTCTCCTAGCTCTTTGCCAGCTCACCAAAAAGGGGGAAATCTTGACTTGTTCACGGTACTTGACAACCTAAAGACCCCAAAGTAACAAAAGGTAAGGGGGACATCCTGCAAGTGGATAGGCAAGTAATAACAGCAAAGCCAGAAACACACGGTAGCCAAACTCTGGCATCAGATGAGAGAAGAGAAAAAACAGGTTGGGGAGAGGGGGAGGGGAGGGGAGTGCTGAGGAGGGTACAAAAGCCTCAGTTCCTAGCCACCTCTTCCATCATCCACCCGAGGGACATTTTTACATATTACAACATAGGATTGTGACAGATGCTGTATCTCACGAACCACCAGTGCCCTTCGGCCACATGTTCACTGGGTGACTTTGTTCAGCTCTTGCTGTCTTTGTAGTGGATGCTGTAATCCGCTGCCCAGATGCCCACTAGAGGACTCAGGTACCCACCCATGCATTTCCCAGGTGCACCGCCTGCTGAGAGTTCATGGCTGAGCCCCTCCAAGGAATCAACCTCAACCGGTAAAGCCTCCTCTTGTCCAATGACGGGTCAAGGGGCTTACAGGGGCCCAACTCAACCAGGGACAACTCTGAGTGGCATCTCAGCTCCAGGGTGTCCCTTGGGATCAGCTGAGGCTCTGGTTGCAGCTCACTGAAGCTTCTCCTTGACCCAATCCTCGCGGCTTCACTCCCTCACAGGCGTTGTTCCTGAGAACATCCCCCCGACAATTTCCTGCACGCAAGTCTTCCCAGGAACCGACCTAAGACGTCAACCCTCCCTGCTGAAATATTGAACAATGGAGTCGTCCCAGGAACCGACCTAAGACGTCAACCCTCCCTGCTGAAATATTGAACAATGGAGTCGTCCCAGGAACCGACCTAAGACGTCAACCCTCCCTGCTGAAATATTGAACACTGGAGGCTCCACCTTCACTGCCCTTCAATCAGCAACATCTCTTCTCACTAGGCCTCAGGGAGGGCAATAGGTCCAAATATGCCCACTAAAGATGACCTTTGACACTGAGATCCTAGACAAGCCTGGCCTTTATATAAGTACTGTTATATTTATAATCTTATAGTTGATTATAAGCAGCTTTCTTTATAGTTGATATCTTATAATCCTAAAGTTGAAAAAAACCTTGAGGGTCATGCATTCACCTACTGTTCAGTGTGGGTCAGAATCATCCCCAGAGCACACATCATCTGCAGACAGCATCCTTCTCTGCCTTGTGTAGGCTGTGATCCCCCCAGGTCATCAAGTCCAGACCTATCGACCTGTGTCTACCTCTAACTTCCACCCAGAGACTGTCCTGCACCCCCTCCGTTGACCATTCCCAGTGTCAACCTGACCATTCTTGAACAATCTTTGATGACCCCTCCTCACTGGACCCTTGCCCCACCCTAAAAGTCAGCCTGCATACACCTGGCTCTGGTCTGCTGGGATCCGTATCAAAATGTCCACGGTACCTCAGGGCCGCAAACCACTACCACAGTGGAAGCAAGAGAAAAAAGTTGTCACAATGTCCCAGAGCAGGACCAGTATCCCACTGCCCAAGAGGCAGTGTCTTGGTAGGGGCTCTTCAGAGACAGATCCTAATTCACAAATTCAGGCGCAATATATCTATGTCCCTGCCACCTAGGGAAGGCATGTGATAAAAGTTGCTACCAAAGTGGCCCTGATGCTTCATCCTGCTGGGAAACTGGGAGAAATAGTGCAAAATACACACCTCAGAAGTCTTCCCTGTGATTTGAGGGAGCCATGTTATTTATGCACCCACCACAGTGGACTGCAGGTTTGTGTCCCCTACAATTCATATGTTGAGATCCTAACCTCCAATGTGATGGTATTAGGAGGTGGGGCCTTTGGGAGGTGATTAGGTCATAAAGGTGGAGTCCTCAAAAGTGGGATTAGTGCCCTTATAAGGGGACCCCAGAGAGCTCTCCCACTATCTTTTGCTGCCATGTGAGGCTGCAAAAATAAGGCAGCACTCTGCAACCCAGAAGAGGGCCCTCACTAGAACCCAACCATGTTGGCTCCCTGATCACAGACTTCCAGACTCCAGAAAGTAAGAAATAATGTGTTGTTGATAAGTCACCATGTCCATAATAATCTGTCCTAGGAAATCGGACTGAGACACCTACCACCATCAAACATCAGCTTTGGTTGAGGGCTGCTATGGGGGCTGTTAATTCTCTGGCATTTCCAGCCTGCCCTATATGGACAGACCGGCCTTGTGGGAAAAGTCCACAGGCACTGAGAGGCAGATGCTAGCAGCTGGGAATCTTCAGATCTCACTGACACAGTCAGGTCTGGGCACCTGGGGGTAGGTAGCACATAGGTGCCTAACATGCCCTGCATCCCCTCTCCTGCTGTGGTGTACACTGATTAAGTCTCACACCCTACTGTGGTTGTTGACGTGTGTAGTTACTATGATGGGTTTCAACAACCCGCTTTGGAACAAGCCAGAATGCAGGCAAGTTGTATTGGTGCTGATTTCTTTTTTTTTTTTTTTTGCGGTAGGCGGGCCTCTCACTGCTGTGGCCTCTCCCGTTGCGGAGCACAGGCTCCGGACGCACAGGCTCAGTGGCCATGGCTCAGGGGCCCAGCCGCTCTGCAGCATGTGGGATCCTCCCGGATCGGGGCACGAACCCGTGTCCCCTTCATCAGCAGGTGGACTCTCAAACACCGCGCCACCAGGGAAGCCCTGGTGCTGATTTCTAACAATGATCGCCCATACCTGGAGACTTCCATGTTGCTCCACTTTCTCTATAGCTTTCTTTAAGAAACAATAGGAAAAAATAAGCAAAACATTTAAAGGGACATTTCACCTAGAATATACATAAAAATAGCTAGTAAGCACATGAAAAGATGTTCAACGGTATGTCTTTAGAGAAATAAGAATTAAAACCACACTAAGATATCACTTCACACCCAGTAGAATGGGTATAACAAAAAAGATTTAAAATACCAGTGTTAAATACACGCTACTACATATAGAATGGATAATCAACAAGGAACTACTGTATAGCACAAGGAACTCTACTCAGTATTCTGAAATAACCTATATGGGAAAAGAATCTGAAAAAGAATAGATATACGTGTATGTATAAATGAGTCACTTTATTGTACATCTGGAACTAGCACAACGTTGTAAATCAACTGTACTCCAATATAAAATACAATTTTAAAAAAATAAAATTAAAAAAATAAAAATACCAGTGTTGACAAGGACGTGGAGAAATTGGAAACCTCACACACAGCTGGTGGGAATGTAAAATTGTTCGCCCATTTTGGAAACAGTTTGATGGTTTCTTCAAAAGTTAAGCATAAGTTAACCATACGACATAGCATTTCTACCCCTAGGTATAGACCCCAAAGAAATGAAAACATATCTCCACATCAAAACTTGTATACAAATTTTCATAGCAGCATTATTCACAGCCAAAAGCAGAAACAATCAAAATGTCCATCAACTGGAGAACGGGTAAACAAAATGTGGTTCGTCCACGTGATAGAATATTATTTGGCGATAAAAAGGAATGAAGCATGTGCTACAACAAGGATGAACCTCAAACGCATTATAGTAAAGTGTAGCCAGTCAATAGACCAAGTATCATATGAATCCACTTATACAAAGTATAACAAAAGGTCAGTCTATTAAGAAAGGAAAGTAGAACTCACAGACAGAAAAACCAACCTCATGGTTACCAAAGGGAAGGGGGGGAGGGATAAATTAGGAGTTAGGGATTAGCAGATCCCTATATATGAAAAAGAGGACCTACTGTATAGCACAGGGAAATATATTCAATATCTTGTAATAATCTATAATGGAAAAGATCTGAAAAAGAATATACATACATATATATATATATATGTATGTATATATATCTGAATCACTTTGCTGTACACCAGAAACTAAACTAATACATTGTAAATCAACTATACTTCAATTAAAAAAATTTTTTTTTAATTTTTAAAAAAAGGCGAGTACAGGTTGTTGCGAAGTCTGGGGGTCAGGGGCAGGTATGAGGAGTGGCTACAATAGGCATGAGGGATGTTTTGGGTGGTGGAGAAATATTTCTGAGTGGTTCTAAAACTGGATTGAGGTGATATTTGTACAACTCTGTAAACTTACTAAAAATCAGTGAATTGTACTTCAAACAAGTGAATCGTATGCCATGCAAATTAGGCCTCAATAAAGATGTTAAAAAATGAAAATACAATTAAAAGGCAGATAAATGGCTAATAAACTGAGCCTTGTGAGCACCCAGCACAGATCCTACCCTGCCTCAGACTAGAGTTAGCTGGTATGTGTCTGTGTCCCCATTGAGACTAATGCTTCTTGTCATCTGGCATCTTCATTTTTGTCATATTCACAGCAGAATATCTTGAGTATAGTGATCATTCAATAATTATTTGTTGAATTGAACTCTAGTGGGGGGTAAAAAAGACATTTTTCTGGACACCAAAATAATGCTTTAAACAAACAGGTTTCACAAAACCCATTCCCCCAATATCCCCCCAGGATACCCGTGTAAGTAACTCAGGAGCACCACATCTCAGGAGAGTGTGATGATGTGGGTGTGAGAAGCAGATGACATTTAGCTAAAGACACAGCAAGTCTGTCTTTGGGGGAAAAAATATAGCAGCAGCGAATGTGTGTCGCCTCCTGATTTCGGGCCAGATGACAGTGGCACTCCAGAAGGGGCAACCATCCATCCGCCACTCCACAATGCCAGAGGCTGCTGGCTCCTCTGCAGTTTACAGCCCACATGGCTGAGCTTGTGGACAAAGAAGACAGCTGAAGCTGCTTTTCAGTTTAGTCTAAATGTTCCTGAACGTCTCTTTGCGGGACACTGATGAACGTAGTCTCCATCCTGATGAAGCCTGTCACCAAACCCATCAGTAGTTCCTGAGTAGAATTCTGCACCCCAGGACTACACCCAGGAGGGATAGGACAGCAACATTCAGGGGGAAGGACTTCTCTTGGAGGAGTGTAAGTTGTTTTTCCACTGGAGGTTCACTGGAAAGGGGCCCGGAAGGTGTATCAAAAGAGGAGGATTCATTGGAAGCTCTCCCTGGCCTCTCCCAGGTCCAGGCTACTCCTGACAGGTAGTTCTTTGAACCAAGAATGTAGGTGGATGGGTGGAGTGTTTAGGCTTTAGGGTCCAAGAGACCTGGGTTTGGATCCTGGTCCCATGAGGAATTAGCTGCCCAGCTCTAATCTCCCTGGACCTCGCTTTTCTCACTTGTGCAACTGGAATAATAATAAAATCTTCTACTCAAAGTTCTCACAGACTTGAAATGAGAGGATGTACCCTGACTGGTGTGGCTGTGTAGGAAATACTCAGCTAGGTGCCAAGGAGCCCCCAGGGAAGAGCCCGGGTGCAGCCGGTCATCAAATGAGACTGGAAAGCTCAGTGTGCCCTTGGTTGGGATTTCAGAAGTCCTTCCCAGGAAACATTAAAGAGGAGAGGGTCTGATTGCATCACTTTCCTGCTGTAACATGCAGACTCAAAGAGGAAGAAAAAGACTCCCATGTGATATTAGAAGACTGGCTTTTTGAAGGTATCACTGAAACCGAAGGACCCTGTGGTGCCTTCTGGGGATGGACACCAACCTCCCCCTGCCACTCCCTGCCTCTTGTTTGTAGAAAAGCTTTACCCTCCTAGGCTTTCCCTGAGTTCCAAAGAGCAAATTAATCAGAGAAGTGAAAAATACAAGAATAAAGGAAAACAGTCAAATAAAACCCAAATAACGATAGTTTACCCATAAAACAAAGTCAAGGACCTTTAGTTCCTCCTCAAGGGCTGTAGAGAACATCCTGAGCCATACTGCTGAGCTGTTTTGCAGATATTGAAACCCGCACCAGGTGGAAGAAGCTAACTGCATTCTGACCACATGCAGGTAGACACCAGAAGGTTGATGATGTTAACTCCCTAAATACCACCCCATTACCTCACCACCAACCAATCAGAAGAACGTCCGTGAGCTGATCAGGCACCCTACAACCCTCACCCCCTAATGCTGCCTTTAAAAACCCTCCCGTGAAAGCCACCAGGGAGTTCAGGTCTTTTGAGCATGAACTGCCCATTGTCCTTGCTTGGTCTTTCAATAAACACTGTAGGGGGCTTCCCTGGTGGCGCAGTGGTTAAGAACCTGCCTGCCAATGCAGGGGACATGGGTTCGAGCCCTGGTCCAGGAGGATCCCACATGCCATGGAGCAACTAAGCCCGTGCACCACAACTACTGAGCCTGTGCTCTAGAGCCCACGAGCCACAACTACTGAGCCTGCACTCTACAGCCCGTGAACCACAACTACTGAGCCTGCACGCCTGAAGCCTGTGCTCTGCAACAAGAGAAGCCACCACAATGAGAAGCCCGTGCACCGCAACAAAGAGTAGGCCCTGCTGACTGCATAGAAAAAGCCTGTGATCAGCAACGAAGACCCAACACAGCCAAATAAATTAAATAAATAAATTTATATATTAAAAAAAAAAAAACACTGTACCTGGTGTCAG
Source organism: Globicephala melas (assembly GCF_963455315.2). Taxonomy (NCBI): domain Eukaryota; kingdom Metazoa; phylum Chordata; class Mammalia; order Artiodactyla; family Delphinidae; genus Globicephala; species Globicephala melas. The sequence goes on along the minus strand of NC_083317.1, from coordinate 4,717,942 downwards.
TAGATTGGCTTTACTATATTTTGCACAAGTGGACCCAAGTTTGGGTCCATAACACTATGTATTAGCCAGAACCCCAAAATTAGTATCTGCAGCTCTGAAATTTAGAGAGCCATCACTTCAAGTGAGCATTTCTTTTTTAAACTTTTACCCTTCAGAAATAGATCCTGACTTCACGCAGTCAAGTGTCTGATACCTACAAAGTACTTAATAATGCTTGTTGAATTTTAATTCACTTAATTGTTCCCACAAGTTCACCAACATGAATCATGAAGAAAAACTGTATTATAACAAGACTTACATTTCACCCCAAAATGGGCCTAAGCAGCTCGTCTAGGAACTGGGAAGGGGGCCCTGGAACTGCAGAGCTGATGGCCCAAGCTAGAGAAGCCAAGAGAGAATGAAGCCAGCACACTCGAGAGACCCTGCGGGAGCCTGCAGACCAGAGAGCAGCCAGCTCAACAAGGGGTCGCTCCTCAGGTCTGACATTCCTTTCTCATGTGAGAAATCTCTATCTCCCACCTAGCCTCCCTTCATGCTGAGCCACACAGAGTAGGTTTCTTGATGACTCGTATGGTGTCTCACACAGGACAGGCACCTGGGACCACTGTACGTCCACCTGGTTTGGGATGTGACTCACAATCACTATTTCTCCGTTTTAAGCGTCCGGGCTCCAGTGAAAAGAGCGCATTCCAACCCAACTTCCTGGTGTTGGGGAGTAGGAGAGATGGCTTATAAGGAGAAGGACCAAAGATCAAGCAAAGGTTTTATGGTTTATGGGGAAAATGCCATTGACTAAATGGGAAGTGAGGTTTTCTTTATTTTTTTAATTTTTTAATTTAACTATAGTTTATTTACAATATTGTGTTAGTTTCAGGTATACAGCTCCAGATTCTATTACATTATAGGTTATTACAAGATATTGAATATACTTCCCTGTGCTATACAGTAAATCCTTGCCATTTACCTATTTTATATACAGTAGTGTGTATCTGTTAATCTCATACTCCTAATTTATCTCACCCCCTCCCCTTTCCCCACTGGTAACAGTAAATTTGTTTTCTATGTCTGTGAGTATGTTTCTGTTTTTTAAATAAGTTGATTTGTATTATTTTTACAGATTTCACATATAAGTGATATGTAACATTTGTCTTTGTCTGACTGACTTCACAGTATGATAACCTCTAGGTCCATCCATGTTGCTGCAAATGGCATTATTTCATTCTTTTTTATGGCTGAGTAATATTCAATTGTATATATGTGCCACATCTTCTTTATTCATTCATCTGTCGATGGACATTTAGGTTGCTTCCATGTCTTGGCTATTGTGAATAGTGCTGCTATGAACATTGGGGTGCATGTATTTTTTCAAGTTAGAGTTTTCTCTGGATAGATGCCCAGGAGTGGAATTGCTGGATCTGAAGTTTTCTTTAGATGGGGACAAATTACCAAGGGGCAAGAAGCAATACCAGAGTGTTATAACAGCCAGACATCCTTAGCATTTGACCTCACAAACTGTCTCACCCCAAAGAGCTACTCTTAGTAAGAAACAAACCTTTTCCATTTCACAGCGTGTTCTCAGGTCCAAAACCATCATCCCACAGTACATGAAAGATGGTGATGGCCCACTCAGTCTTCCCAGGTAACCACCCCATGCGCATATCTTCAGATCAGGACACCACATGCTACAGTCTGCATGCCCCTAACACCCAGACAACCATCCTCACCATCACAGCCCTCAACAAGCAATCACAGCCAGGGCTCCAGTAACACCTGAATTCCCTCCCACCTCCCGTGCTCTCTTTATGTCTGAATGATTCTTACCCACATGCTTCTGGCATGGCTATTTGTGGGGCACAGAGGTAGAAGATGGAATCTGGTTTGGAGTATTAGCTTGAAAAGTGAATTTGAGAATTCCAAGTGGATGCGTCTAGAAGATTGAAACTCAGGTTAGAGCTGGATACATTAAGCTATGGCATGCATTTTACCATCCAGAAAAAGAGTAGAGAATAAAGACAGAAGAGAGTCTAGGCTGGGGCATCACGGAATTCTAACGCTGGAAGGCCACACATGAGCTGGCAAAGCAGACTGAGATAGAGACTAGAAAAACTGGAGAAAGCAGAAGAGCGACGGAAGTTGGAAGCCAAAGGAAGAGACTGGTGCGGTGAGGAATGAGCGGTCATTGGTGCTGAACACAACTGTAAGGATGGAGAACCATCCGCTGCATTTGGTGTGTGGAAGTCACTGGTGACCTTAGAGTAAACTGCTTGAGTGAAGGGAAAGAGCTGAGTGGTGTAGACAGATTGGGTGCTGAGCGACTACAAGGTAAGAACATGGGGCCAGTGACTGTTGACGTGTCTCTACAGAAATTTGACTTTGAAGTGTACAAAGAGGGAAAAGAGGATAGTAGAAAGTGGGGTAAACAACCAGGACCAAATTTGCATGATAATGTAGCCAAATATACACTAAAAGTATAACAGAGATGATGGTCAAAGCAGCAGAAATGAAACACCCTTTCATTCCACACAGGGCTAGAGGATGAGTTGATTGTATGTGAATGCACATCTTTGACCTAAAGACCACGGTTGGTCGGGAGAACAGAAGTGCATGAGACCGAACATACGGTCATTAATCTAAATAACTGTGGCACGTGAAGAGCCGGGTGTGGGGCAGGCCTGATTCATCGAATCTTTTGGACACTTGCAACTTTCCAGTGGTCACACAGACACAGCTGAAATTCACCACTGCAGTCAAGCAGCCATAATACCCAAGAGGAAGCCAACAGCAAAGGCCCTAAAAAGCATATGTGACCAGAATGCAACTGGAGTGTGCTGAAAAACAGCTTTATTTGTGCCCTCAAACTAGGGGCTGGGTGTGGCAACTGTGCAGCTCTCCTACACATGGAGAACCACAGAGCCGTGAAGGCTCTTCAACTGTTCCAGTTACACCTCTTAGTAGAGTAGAGAAAGGACCAAAGTTAGAAGTGCTGAAATCTCTCCTGAAAAGACATGCTATGAAACAAGAAAGACTGCCTTTTCTCAGTTACATCTAATCGCTGTTTTTTTTTCTTTTACATTCTTTTATTTTACAGTCTTTGAAAACTGGTGTGTATTTTACATTTACTTTTTTTTTAGTTGGTTTACAATGTTGTGTCAGTTTCAGGTGTACAGCAAAGTGAACCCGTTGTACATATACATATATCCAGTCTTTTTTAGATTCTTTTCTCATATAGGCCACTGCAGAATATTGAGTAGAGTTCCCTGTGGTATACAGCAGGTCTTTATTAGTTATTTATTTTATATATAGTAGTGTGTATATATCAATCCCAATCTCCCAATTTATCCCTCTCCCACGTCCACCCTGGTAATCATGTTTTTTTTCCTACATCTGTAACTCTATTTCTGTTTTGCAAATAAGTTCATTTGTACCATTTTTTTAGATTCCACATATGAGTGATACCATACGATATTTATCTTTCTCTGTCTGACTTACTTCACTCAGGATGACAATCTCTAGGTCCATCCATGTTTCTGCAAATGGCATTATTTCATTCTTTCTATGGCTGATTAATATTCCATTTTATATATGTACCACATCTTCTTATCTATTCCTCTGTCGATGGACATTTAGGTTGCTTCCGTGTCTTGGCTATGGTAAATAGCGGTTCAATGAACACTGGGTGCAAGTATCTTTTCAAATTATGCTTTTCTCCAGATATATGCCCAGGAGTGGAATTGCTGGACCATATGGTGGCTCTATTTTTAGTTTTTTAAGGAACCTCCATACTGTTCTCCATAATGGCTGCACCAATTTACATTCCCACCAACAGTGCTGGAGAGTTCCCTTTCCTCCACACCTTCTCCAGCATTTATTGTTTGTAGTCTAAACGCTGTTTTAAAAGCTCATATAAAGATGTGCATAGATGAGAATGGAGCTGGTTATCTCTATTGTGTTGGTACCAAAGGCTTAGAAGTAATACTGATGAATAAATAGTTCACTGATGTTGAGATTTTAGTTAATCTTGGGGGAAGAGGATATAATAGAAGACAACATTGACCTATAGATGTGATTGCCTTGGAACCACATCCCTGCAGCTGTAGAAGTAGAAATAAAAGCACTAGGACTGGAACTTCCCTGGTGGCACAGTGGTTAAGAATCCGCCTGCCAATGCAGGGGACACGGGTTCAAGCCCCAGTCCGGGAATATCCCACATGCCGCGGAGCAACGAAGCCTGTGTGCCGCAACTACTGAGCCTGCGCTCTAGAGCCTGCGAGCCACAACTACTGAGCCAGCGTGACACAATTACTGAAACCCGCATGCCTAGAGCCCGTGCTCCACAACAAGAGAAGTCCCCGCTCGCCGCAACTAGAGAAAGCCCATGCGCTGCAACAAAGATCCAACGCAGCCAAAAATTTAAAAAGAAAAAAAGCACTAGGACCATCCACAAGAGGCATCAAGGCAATCCAGCTAACAGGAGGTAGACCAGATAAATGAACGTCCAGGCTTCACATAATGACCTTCGACTATTTAATGCTAATGGAAAACACTGTGAAGGCCTATTGATCTCATATACTTATTAACGGAAAACAGCAATGTGTGAGGCAATTGCAATGTTTAAAAGTGTGATGACAATTTACAGGTTCAAAATAAACACAAAAGAAAGACAAGTACTTAAGAGGATACATATCAAATCTTCTAAACATGACTTGATCTGCTTCGGAAGGAAAATGTCATGTGCTACAGCCCATGACGGAGGCAGGCAGTTAAAACTGACAGTTGAGGGGCTGAATGGAGAAAAGAGACCTACTGTCACCAGCCACACCCTTCCAGGTGCTCCCTTTTTTTTTTTTTTTTTTTTCGGTACATGGGCCTCTCACTGTTGTGGCCTCTCCCGTTGCGGAGCATAGGCTCCGGATGCGCAGGCCCAGAGGCCATGGCTCACGGGCCCAGCCGCTCCGCGGCATGTGGGATCTTCCCAGACCGGGGCACGAACCCACGTCCCCTGCATCGGCAGGCGGACTCCCAACCACTGCGCCACCAGGGAAGCCCCAGGTGCTCCCATTTTGTTGGTTTCTAGTTGCCAAAGAAAAAAGCAATCTGAAAGCAACTTCAATCTAGGCTGTGTTTGTATACCAGGAGGGGCCCATGGCCTGGTAACTTCCTCAGGACGAATAGGAATGGACAGACTGTCACAAGATAAGGCTCTTTTCCCCGGAACAAAGCTCATTTGTTTCAACCAGCAGGCTCCACTCCTGGAGGCCACAGCCTGGGCTGACACAGATAATTCTGCAAAGGCAGACTGCTCCCTCTCAGGGACACAAGACCCCGTTCAGTGCATCCGAACAAACGGAGGTCCCTTTATCTCCAGGATAAAGCTGGCACCAGCCTCTGCCGGGAAAAATTTAAAGACAAAATTTTCCAACACTAAGCAAATCTCTTCCACTTAACGAGCACCAACGTCTTCTAGGGCAGCTGCGACTATGTCTGTTTTACAAATGAAATCCTCAGGAACTGGCAATAAGGGCAGTGTGACAGATACCGAGAGATGTTTCTTTTTTCAAGGTATTTTCATTTGCATTAAGACAGTTTGATTTGATGTTTACAATAACTTCATGGGGGAGACATGGGAAGCACTATGGGCCAGATTTTAGGGATTTGGGTCAAAAATACTGGGCCTGCGTCAGAAGATCTGGGTTCAGACTGAACACCCATCCCAAGTGACCTTGGGCAATTTCCTCAACCTTCCTGTGACCCAGTTTGCTCACCTGTAAAGGGCAGAGAGCTGGGAAATAAAGGATTTCTATGAGAGTTAAATGCGGTCATCAAAGATGGTACTACAGTGCCTGGTACAACCCAAGTCCTCCATAGACTGTAACTGTCACTCATATCCATCTTCATCCTTATCACCACAGATGAGGCAACCCGGTCAGATCCCGTAAGACCCAACCAGCAATAGAGGGTGCAGCTCCTGACCCCCAGCCTATCACTTCTTCCACTCTACCACGCAAACAACTTAAAAAAATAGCAAAAAGGATTTTTATTAAAGGGTGGGGCTCTTGTGTTATATGTGCATTTTATATAAATGGAGGCCAAAGTCCTACAGAGAGAGTGCTAGTGTGGTTTGAAGCTTGGGCAAAGGTGAAGAAAATGATAGCGGTTTGTCCTTAGCTCTGCCCCTAATTGTGTGATGTGGAATTCAAGATGTCAAGATGCAGGAAGCTTTTTCTGCCTCTGAAACAAACAAAATAATAATTTAAAAATTGGGGAGGGGCGGTTGATCATCTATATCAAGAGGTGCAATGACAGGAGAGAACCTCACATCAGAGACCCTCAGCATCCTCCTAGGTACCAAGGTCCTATCCCGGCAGATAGCACTTTGTTACTTTGAAAGCAACACCAACAGGGCTGCCTTGAGAACAAACTTATTTCTTGAGAATATATACCTTGAGTCTTGAGAATATACACTTGTATGCATTTTATTTTTCAGATACTCAATATTTCTGAGTGCTCAAACACACTAAAACTTTCCCAGGATATGACTAGAATACATCCAGGAGAAGAAAATAAAGCCCACGAATCTATACATACTTTCCAGTACTGCTTCTTTCTGAACATCTCCATTATATCTTATGCTGAACACTGGAGGTGAATTTCACAGCCTTTAAAATCACTACACTCACTTCTGCAATAGGTAAGGATTGAAATCTCGCAGGCCGAATAGCGGGTTACCTTTATTTAAAAATATTCAGTAAATTTGATTTTTTTTTTTCTGGTGCCAACAATTAGGAATACACACTTCCTGTTTCTAAGCAATTTCAGGTTTAATTAGGATTCTCTAAGCCCCATTTGTCTTAACAGTTTGACAGCTCCGGCTTCCCCTTCCACACCCACACTTTTCCTCTTTTACACTCTTCCCCACTTGCAGTATTTTATTCTGTGTAAATGCCAGGAGGAAAGGCAAGCAAGTATAAAAGCAAATCAGATCACTTGTTTCTTCTGTGAACACGCCGCTTTCAAAGCACCTTTGATAAGAGATTATTTTCCCTTGACTGACAATGATCTCTAAGCTAATTATTAAAGTGTCTTATTTAAATGTGCATGTTTGAGGGGTTTCTATGAGAGTCGGCGATGAAACCCCCTGGAAGAATAATATGACATCACAGGGAAAATGTGCAGGAGAGCGCCCTGTTTGTCCATTTAAATTAGCTCCATCATCCATAACTAGTGTTTAAAGAGCAGAAAAGCAAGCATGATGCATAACGCATTGTGTCATGATGCATAATAATTAGGCCTGCTCCGTGCCACCCCGTCTCCCAAGACTTAAAAAGCTCTCCGAGTAAGCATTTTGTTCTAAAGGCTTTGACAAAGATGCCACTTAGGGACTTTGAAATTTACAGCCAAGCAATTTGTCATCATTTATATGAGAGAGAAGAAGGTAAAAGGAATAGAATGCCGCACAGGTCATCACTTCACAAACCTCCTGGCGATGGAAGCTCCCAGGCCTCCGCTGCAGGAAAGCAGCAGCCTGTGTCTGCGGGCGGGACTCCCTGCATGCAGACCCTCCCCATGCCACGCAGTGCTCTCCCTTTAAAAAGAAAACAAGAAAGCCACGTAACATGTTCATTCCGTGCTGAGACACGAGCAGAATGCTTTACTCCTGGAATAGGCCATGTTAACTGAGGATCTGGAAATAAATTCCCAACATATGTGCTTCTCCAGTTCACCAAGACTGGGGTTGAGGGTGGCAAGGCATTCAAGACATTCTGAATTTTAAAACATCACTTTTAGAAGATACGATAAAATCTAAGATAACGCTAAATTTATGTAACGACTAAAACAGTGCTGAACCGAAAAAGAAAATAAACGTTCTTTGGAATGAGACATCGTTATTTTAAAATGACCAATTATTTTGAAAGAGACAGCTTTTTCTGGATGTAGAAAAAAATTGAGATCTGAAGTACAAATACGACATTCCCCCCCCCCAACCGTTGAAGCGGGAAAGGAAGTCAGGATTCACAATTCAATAAGCCGTACACAGCATCCTTCCCCTTCCATCCCCCCTTCATTCAACACTGAGCACCTCCTGTGCTCGGACCACCTCCTTGGACCAGGGCTACCTGTCCAAGAAAACCTAAATGAGGAAGAGCACAGAGCAGGAAGGTGCCCAAAAGGATTATTAGGGTTAGTTGGCAAGGGTTAATGCAAATGATTTAATGAGTGAACAATTAATGGAGTCCAAAAGGCAGACTCAAGTAACCAGAAAAATTCTCTTTCAGCTAATTTAACATTTTACCATAATTGAACACAATTGCCTGGAGCCAGGGCTGTGTGCCGGGCTGCACCCAGGGACGAGCGCTTTCTGGCTCTGTGTTAATCCCTCCCAGGTGACACAGAAGTAAGTCCTGGTCACTAGAACATCTTCCTGGACCTTCACAGAGACCTGGCAGAAAAATGCAAGGACCAAAGAAGGTAACACGTGTGTACACGTTTCCAGTCGCAGCCTTATTTAGCATTCATTATGCCAAGAATTTAAAAACACGGAGCTGATGCCACATAATTGATAATTCTCACAAACTTGTATTACAGTGAACCCACTGCAGTCAATGAAGGAGAGGGTCGTGGACCATACCGTCTGGGTAAATCACACAAGATTGCATACGTACACTGATCTGCTTTGACCTACATGCTTCCTTCTAATTTCTTCTACTCTCCTCCCCATTCATGCATCTGGCATGATGGAAATTGTCTAGAGCCAAGAGGCAGGTCAGCTCGGCTTGAAGCCTAGCTCTGGCCAAATCCCATTCTGTCTTACTGAAAGAGGTCCGTTTACATCTCTCTTCCCTCTCGTCTCTCACACAACAGTTTGACAGGTGGTTGTCAAAATCCTTTCCGTTGCTAACAGCCCAAGGTTCCAAGGCTCTGAGGCCTGAATCCTCCAAATGTAGAGTGTCATTGTCAGGAATGTGCCGAGGTGGGACGGTGAAAATTTGTGGAGGAAGATAACGAACGTGTGCTGGGACAGATAAGTGAAGTTCCCTACATGTGACCGGAAATATACAAGGAACTTGGAAAACAGATTAGAGTCATAATATACATTGAGAAAAAACAAAACATCATCTTAAAGTTAAACCACAGACCATGAGCAAAGATAAAGAAAGGAAACACAAGAGTAGGGTCTTTGGGTAAGGGGCACAACGTGGCTGGAGCCCACTTCCTTCCAGGGTTTATGCCAACATTAACATCAGTGACTTCAGGGGAGTCCCTGGCGGTCCAGTGGTTAAGACTCGGCACTTCCAATGCCAGGGGCTCGGGTTCGGCCACTGGTCGGAGAACCAAGTTCCCACGTGCTGCACGGCACGGCCAAAAGAATTAAAAAAAAAAAAATCAGTGACCTCAGAGGTTTGAGTGTGGGAACTATGGCAATAACTTCTCTAGAACATAATAATAGATCACATTTTATTATGTCTTTAACTTAGTAAATTGCTTCAAAATCGATCAATAATCTAGTACAGCAAATATCTTTAGCCCAGCGTAGCCAATGTGTTTAATTTCTTGAATCATCTTCACTGTTTGGATATTGTCAAGTTGTCATTTTTGACTTTTACATCCTACCGGTCAGGACACTTTCAGTTTTGTCCTTTTATCTCTCTTGCACAACCCTTACTCAGCCCAAGGGCTGATCTTCTCATGCCATTGGTCACTATAGCAACAGTGCAGCTAAATTTTTACCTTCCCACTTTCCCATCATTCCTTCATGCCGCTTTCAGAATATCTTTCCAGAAACACCATTCAACAAGTCACCACAGCAGAATGTAAAAAACAGAATCATTCTTCTTAAGAAGAGAAAATATGGAGTAAGAAATGGAGGTCTTTCCTTAGGAGATGTCTACTTTAATTAAAGGAAAACGGCAGCAAATCGCTTGGACATTCAGATGTGTTGCTGGGAAAGCTAAAAGATACTGTGTGTTTAGAAGTCAGAGGACTAAATTATAAATCCTATTTGCTCACTAAAAGGGTTACTGTGAAGGTCTCAGGTAACACTAAATTTGACTAGGTTATAAATTTGATTAATAGTAAAGACCATTTTGTTTTCCTTGACGCTCCTCATGTAGGTGGATAAGTACCCTATTCTGGTCAAATCATCTTAGCACAGATTTTGCCTTTACTCATTCTATCTGCAATGTGAACCTCTATGCGTGCACAGGTATCAAGGTCTGTGAAACGTACTTGAGAAAATTATGGAAATCATAAAACATGGCTGGTGTTAGAATACAGAAAGGTCATAAATGTTACCTTTTATAAATCTCTTCATTTCATTCATTCGTAACCAACAGGGAACTCACTGTCATCTTTTCCTGCCTCAAACTAAAACCCTTTATCTACACGTTGTAAAACCTTAGTGCCAATTCTGCAGCCTCCAGACCACAGCTATTTGCCACAAGCATGAATCCTGTAGAAGTGCTTCTGACCATTTCTAAATGCCTCACTATAATGTGAAACTGCATTTCCCCCACTCAACCTTGCTCTGAGAGTCTTTGAAGGCTTCTTCTTGCAGCCTGAATTTTGTTCCTCAGCCACCTATAGACCCATGGATCAGTCTCCAAATTTACAATACTCACCCCTATTTCCAAGCCTGCAAGCTGGACACACACACACACACACACACACGCACATACACCATTCCTGCCAACACCCTGCCCATTCATCAAATTGCTGTCCAGCACTGATCTATGTCCTGTAGGAGTCTGCTGAAGCCACTCCTCTTCCAGGAAGCCTTCCTTGGTTTCAGCTAACAGAGCTTGCTCCTTCTTCTATTTTTAAACTAAATGTCTTTTCTGAACCATCAGCAACCCACTTTTTAATTTAACTAAATTAGATTATCCAGTTTATCTCCTTATTTTATTAGTTTATAATACCTCCAATTTAAAAACACCTTGTATATGTCACGGTTTCCCATTTAAATGGCCAACTCCTTAAGGACAGAAATCTTTATACTTTTCTTACCTTATTCCATATCCCCAAAGGGCATAAAGTAAGCATAGTAAATATTTTCAGGTTAGTTAAGGAACATTCTCCTTCTCAGAAAGCCCATTTATGCTTCAACACATGTTTTATGTTTATGCTGGTTTTATGTCCAGTCCTTAGTTAACACTGGTAACATTCTGTCGCTAAGGATCAGCGGCTGCAGGTAATGCCAGTCAGTCATGACCACAGCTTTTACTCCTTACTCCTCATCTCAATGTTCAGTTTTGAAAACACAACTCTTTATCAGTAAGTACAAAAGCAAAGGAGGTTTTAATAAATTTATAAGAAATAATGTTTAATGTAAGGACACAGGGATTGAGCGTGTGCATGAACCAGTGCAGATAGTGAGGACAGAAAGGAAGAAATAAAAGGAAATGAAGAAAAAGAAAGAAATCATATAAAAAACCCTGTAAGGTGCACACACAGAAAAATGAGATCGAGAATGCATAATATGAACTGAGTTATAGATTATTTTGAGGTTGAAGATATACTAACTTGGATTCTGCTGAATCTAAATTTGACTAGTTTAAGAGACTTTCGAAACTCACAACATGGAACACAGTTTTTAACTTACATTTTTAACCCCATCATAGATTTCTATGGTGCACAGTATATAAATCAGAGAAAATGTTCAGGTGATGACATTTTAAAGTTGTTGCATGCTAAGGTTAATTTAGTTGCATTGCCTGACAGAAATTATAAATCTCCACTGTGGTGATTACCCCTTCCTTTTCTGGTGACTTTAGAACCCAAACAGGTTCTCACTAAAGGGAACCAAAGTTTAGCTCAATTACCTATAAAGCAATGAATGCACAGTGGTAGCTACAGTGGAACCTTAACCCAAATTCACTGTCAGTTTTTAATTTTTGTATATTTTACTTTCCAAAGGGATACAAAAGCTGTAAGAGAGTAAATTTTTTAATGTGTTATTTAATTTCTTATTTGTTGATTGAAGCTGATTAGTTAATCTTTTGGGGTGTGCCCTCTGATTGTGGTCCAGTTTTCAGCATCTCTTGGGTTATGTTGTGATAACTAAGCTACAGAATGGCTCTTATCACATGCTATAAAATCTCCTGTCAATGATTCCATTCCGGCATACAGTTTGCAGACAGGCAAATTTCACGGTCTCAAGAAAAAAGGACTGAAGGGAAGTAGTATGGGCAGTAATTAAGCAGACATGGCTATAAACCTATTTATGCCTTTAGTTTACCAGTAAGTTCACATAGTGAGATGCTCCCATGGGGATAAGCTAGACTTGACTTTACTCACAGTCAAGCCTGGATTGTCCCCATCCATCTCCCTCTTATCCCATCCCCCCCATTGGTACCCGATCATCCACCACCATCCTGGTGGCCGAGTGCTTCCTTCCTGCACCACTGGAATAGCCTTTGGTTACACGTCCACTGAGTCTCTCTACTCTGCAAACTTTCCTGTGCACCAGAGCCAAAATACTGCATCGGCTGCTCACACGACTTTGAGATCATAGTTTTAACACATAACTCTTACATTAAATGTATTTGAATTTGAATGTGAATTCAAATGCATCCATACCCCGCCCCCTGACCCGTTTTCAGACGTATCTTCCACTGTGATGTGCACAGAAACTTAACGGAGCCACTACATGTGCCCCACCCCCATCCAGGAACCTCTCTACTCCTCACCTTGACTCTGGGTGATCTCTCTGCTGCCCACCTTGTCCAATCAAACACACACACACCCTTAAAAGTCCAGTTTTGAAACCTCCTTCTCCTTGAAGGCCTTCATAAACAATCAGAAGTTGTATCTGCTTCCATAAACACTACAGAACTTTCTCTGTATGTCCAGCATGGCAATCATTACCATGTCCAGCCTTTTTACAGTTGTAAACTTGTCCTATCTTCCTTGGGACTTTGCCATGACCTATACAACAGGAAATGGCCTTATTTTTTGCACAGTCCTCAGTATAATGATTTTCCATCATTTATTCATTCAACAAATGTTTATGGAGCAGCCTCCATGCCAAGCCCTGTTCTAGGATCTGGAGATACTGTGGTGGACGATACAAAATCTCTGATTTCTGGGAGCTTACAGTTTAGTGCACATAATAGGTGCTCAGTAAACATCTGTTAGAAAATTGCTGAACCAAATATTTTTGTATTTCGCAAAATACTTGTGTTATTTCTATCATTACATAGCTATTTGATGAAGATTTTTTTAAATCAAGATATTTTCACTGTTATGCCTCTAGGAATGGATCACACTTGAAAATTCTAGGGCATAGGCTTGCTGACCTTTCAATAAATAGGAGCGTCCAAATCTTCCACATGAAGTAAACCTGGCATACAGGGAGGGACTGTCACTCCATCAGGGGGTAAAAAAGAAATTGAATCAAAGAAAGAGCAATGACTTCAGGCCCATAAGAGTCATACCCCTCTAAACACTCATTACTTAATCATTTATTCAGTAAATACTTATTGGGCATCTGAAGTCTTTAGCAACTCTTCTAGGTGCCCACAATGCAGAGGTGAGCACGACAGTCAAGGTGACGAACCAACAAATCACTGTATTATTCCAATACTCATTGCTACTATGAAGAAACACACGGCACAGCAAGGAGACACAGAATTATCCAGGAGCCACTTTATTTTAGATCAAGTGGGAGGCCTCTCTTAGGACGTGATATTTGGGCAGAGGACTGAATGAAGGGAGAAAACAGAGCATAGAAAGGTCTAGGGTAGAGCATTCCAGGAAGAAAAAGTAGTGAGTGAAAGTTGTTGATAGAGGACAAGGTCAGAATGCTGGAGACACATGCAGAAGGCCAGTGTGGCTGAAGTGGGGGGAGTATGACGTGGCCAGCTAGACTCAGATCTCAGAGGGCCTTTTATTTATTTTTTTTTAAATTTTTTTGCGGTACGCGGGCCTCTCACTGTTGTGGCCTCTTCTGTTGCGGCACAGGCTCCGGACGCGCAGGTTCAGCGGCCGTGGCTCACGGGCCCAGCCGCTCCGCGGCATGTGGGATCCTCCCGGACCGGGGCACGAACCCGTGTCCCCTGCATCGGCAGGCGGACTCTCAACCACTGCGCCACCAGGGAAGCCCTCAGAGGGCCTTTTAGGTATAGTAAGGAACGCTGGGTTTATTTTAGGGAAGACGGGACACCCACACAGGCTTTGAGCAGAGGAGTGGCATGACCTGATTTATAATGTAAAGAGGTCTCTCTGGCTACTGGGTGGACCTCCAACTGCTGAGAGCACGAGTGGAAGGTGGAAGCAGACAGACCCGCTGGCAGGCTGTTGCAGAGACCACTCCAGGCCAGCGAGGAGACTGGCTTGAACTGAAGTGGAGGTGGATGAAACAGTCATATTCTGAGGGCAGAGTTGATAGAACATGCTGGAGGGTTGGATATGAGATGTGAAGGAAAGAGAGTAATCAAAGATGACCCCAAAGTTTTCATCTTGAGCAGAAGATCTCTAGCGATGCTCAACTTGGAGGGCAAAATCCTGAGACAGGAGCAGGTATGGGGAGAAGCACCCAGGAATTCTGTTTCAGACAGGCTAGGGTCTGAGAGGTCTAGAAAGATCTCTAAAGGGAGATGCTGAATATGTCGCTGGACTTGAGGGCCTGAGTGTGAGCTCTGGGGAAGTCCTGGATAAAGATGTGAATGTAGATGTCATCAGCATACACATGATATTTAACGCCTCAGCCTAAAGTCAGTCATATAGAGAGGAAGTGCAGTTGGGAAAGCAAGGGGAGGGGAGAGATGGGGAGACAAGGGGAGAGAAGAGGGCTAAGGACACAGCCTGGGGTACTGCATCATTTATCATTTGACTAGAGAGGAGAAGTTAGCAAAGACAATAAGAAGCAGAAACCAGCGCGGCAGAAGGGAAACCTAAAAAGCGCGATATCCAGGATCCAAGCAAAGATGTTTCAAGGAAAGAGTGATCTGCAATGTCCAAAGCTGCTGACAGGTCAAAGAAGATGAAGATTAGAAATACAGAGGTCACAGGTGACATTGTCAGAAGCAGATTCAATGGAGTCGTGAAGAGGACGCTCATCGGAGAGCATCTAAGAGAGACAAGAGAGGTGAAGGCGTAACGTGGACTCCGACAGCCCTAGTCCAACTGTGCCCAGACCAGCTGCTTGTTTCCTGTCTGCAATCAGACAAGTACAGAAACTGACGTGTTGCTGCACCTCTCAAGTGCGTGATCTGCACCCTCTGTTCTCGGTGAGTGGGGTACAACACTCGGCGTGTCCGGCAGGACTTCACATCCACCTGCAGCTGACTGGAAACAAAAACGAATCCCGCACCTCAGCTAACTTGAGAAACAGTAGTTTATGCAGCTCTCTCCAGTGATTTTGCTACAAAGAGTGTAAGAGAGTGAGGGAGGTGAAGGAAATGGTGACAAGAGTGGGGTGTTTTGTATGTCAGTACGTTTACGGGAGAGATCGTCCGCTGCTGGTGTGTTACCCAGAAGAGAGGAAAACGGGGAGATATTGAGGATGAGATCATAAATGTGAAGGCAAAGTCCTCACATGGCTGGGACATGATGGGATGCTGGACATGGGTGGAGTTCTCCGCCTTCTACGCAGACAGGCTGGTACTTCCACTGCCAGGGGAGGGAAGGCAGTGCATACAGGGATTGTGGTGTAGCACCTGAAATTAAGGTTCAATGTTAAGTGTTGTCTCGACATCTGGCAAAATTGGAAGGGCCTCAAATGGCTTATCTGCTAGCTCCCCTCTCTCCCTCTGCTCCCACAGAAGTCCCCTCTAAATGACCCTCCTTATCACGGGACCAGGCACAGTGTCTGCTTTTTCCTGAGTATCAGGCATTAGTTTCCTGCTAGCCTGTGGAACTATTCAAACAAGCCAATGTCATCCTCCTGCAGGAACCAGGGGGCACCTCACCCTAGTGATAATACAAAGCTCCTCCCCCAGCCCCTGGTTATTCACTCTGTTCCCAAATGCAACCCCCGTGTGTCCTCTTCACCTGGGCTGTAAGTATACATGACTAAAATACTGCTATCATTCTCACCTGTCCAGGAGCTGGTGTTCAGTCACCCCCATAACTGAATCCCTCCCTCACCAGTGGGGTACAAAGGGAGTCATCAAAACAGGTATAGACATAAGCAGGCTGATAAACTGAGTGTGAGGGGAGGGAAAGAGATATTCCAGTAGTTTACTTGCGTCTTCTGATATCTTGCTAAGAGAAATGAGGTCATTGACTAAGAGTCTGGAAAGGGAAGGGGAGTTGGAGGTTTTGGGAGGAAGGAGAAGGTGTGAAATCCTCTTCCCACAGGAACAGGAAGCAACAGGGCAGTCAAGTGGGATTGAGGGCAGAGCTAAGGGCTCACTTGGGGTCTGTGGTCACAACGTAAAATGAGACCAATCAGAAGGACAGTGTAGTTTCTGCAGTCCAGCTCCCCCTGCTCTGATGAGGCAGCATATAGGCTGGTTTGGGTTTCATCAGGTGGCTCCTAAAATCTAAAGTCGCTGACACAAGGGGAATCTGGGGCAGACACGCGCACCTGTGTGAAATGGGTCAGAGCGGAAGCTTGCTGGAGCGAAGACACACAGCAATGCCAGCCATCCGCTGAGGCACAGACAGCTTCCAAGATCACTACAGAGTGTAGCCACCTTGCATTGTCCACTGGAATTTGGAAGGTTTAATTTTTAGTCCAGACAGCATGGAAGTAGACACAGGACACAGGACACACGCTGCACCTTGGGAAGAGAAGGTAAGCAGTGCTTCGCAACATGGGGCGGGTGGCAGGTGCTTGGTGACGTTTTGGTGGCTGAGTGTCCGGTCTCAGGAACGAGATTCTAGAAATATGGTGATTAAAACAAACCGACCCTGACACTTCCAAAACTGTACTTGCACCGCCACATTCTTCCAGCATCTTCCTTCAAAATCCCTGACAAAAGCACTGTTTGCTCTCTGGCCCATTCCCACTTTCTGGCATAACTCATATTTCCAGCTCCCCAGACAACTACTGCCACTTAAAAGAGCGGGCTTCCCTGTTGGCACAGTGGTTAAGAATCCGCCTGCCAATGCCAGGCGACACGGGTTCGAGCCCTGGTCCGGGAAGATCCCACATGCCGCAGAGCAACTAACCCTGTGCGCCACAACTACCGAGCCTGCACTCTAGAGCCCGCGAGCCACAACTACTGAGCCCGCATGCCGCAACTACTGAAGCCTGTGTGCCTAGAGCCTGTGCTCCACAACAAGAGAAGCCACCGCCATGAGATGACCACGCACCACAACGAAGAGTAGCCCCTCTCGCCGCAGCTAGAGAAAAGCCCACGCATAGCAACAAAGACCCAACTCAGACATAAGTAAATAAGTTAATAAATTAGCTAAAAAAAAATAGTGTGTGTGCTCAGGAGCTTGTCAGTGGATGAGGACTGCATGGTAGCCAAGTTCTGGAACTAGATGGCCCAGGGTCAAAGCCTGCCTTCAGCACTGGCTGGATCCACGACTTTAGAAGAGTTACCTTACCGCTGCAAGACTTGATATCCCCCAAGTGTAAAATGAGGATAATATGAACAAGTATCTCGAAGACTCGTTTGAGGATTAAATGAGATGATACAATAAAGCACTTAGCCCAGTTCCTGGCACATATTAAGACCTCAATCAGTATTAGCAGTTATTATAGTCACATGCATTCAGCGCTCCATAAAAAAGTGACTCTGTAGGCATCTTCGTAGCCATAAACTTCAGGTTACTTACTTAGCCAGTAGAGAAGATGCCAAACATCTTTTAATCTCTCTTCAGTCAGGCCCTCCTTGGGACCACAATCCAAGGTTCAAGACATGGCTAATTGGACAGGATTGCAGGAAAATTCCAAAATAGGGGTCTAATGGGGGATCCAGGCCATGACTCGGCTAGAACCTCACACTAATGAACCCCAGGCAGTGTGTTTAGTGCAAGGAGGTCACCCAGACAATATACAGAACTCCATGACCTCGCGACCACCACCTAAGGGAAGCCTAGGCCATCCCAGCTCTGAGGGCTCACAGAGCTGGTTCATCACACCTGGACAATGGAATTTCCTACACTCCACAGAAGACAAATAGGTCATGTGTGCATATTACCTAAATGTCAGAGAACAATAAGAATGTTACCACCACATGGTACATATGTGCACACACACACATGCATGCACACATAGGTATTACTCTTATCATAATAACTTCCATTCAAGCTCAAGAAGTAAGACTGTCTAAGTATTATTTTCTAAACTCTTCAAGATATGCGTCCCGTGGATACTTCGGTAAAATAATTCAGCTGCGATGACAAGATTCAGATGTGTAGGCACAAAACTGATTTGTGTCTTTTTCATAAGAGCCTCAACCAATGCGAAACTCGCATCTAATTTCAGTCTCCAATTCCCAATTGCAACAACATTTTTTATTCTATATTTTGGCATTGAGAAAATAGTGTTCAGTTGAGGATAAATGAAATATAATGCAGGGAACCCTCTTGCCTGTTGGTGGGAATGTAAATTGATACAGCCACTATGGAGAACAGTATGGAGGTTCCTTAAAAAACTAAAAATAGAACTACCATATGATCCAGCAATCCCACTACTGGGCATATACCCAGAGAAAACCATAATTCAAAAAGACACATGTGGGGCTTCCCTGGTGGCGCAGTGGTTGAGAGTCCGCCTGCCGATGCAGGGGACACGGATTCGTGCCCCGGTCCAGGAAGATCCCACATGCCGCGGAGCGGCTCGGCCCATGAGCCATGGCTGCTGAGCCTGCACGTCTGGAGCCTGTGCTCCACAACGGGAGAGGCCACAGCAGTGAGAGGCCCGCGTACCGCAAAAAAAAAAAAAAAAAAAAAAGACACATGCACCCAAATGTTCATTACAGCACTATTTACAACAGCCAGGTCATGGAAGCAACCTAAATGCCCATCGACAGACGAATGGATAAAGAAGATGTGGTTCATATATACAATGGAATATTACTCAGCCATAAAAAGGAATGAAATTGGGTCATTTGTAGAGATGTGGATGGACCTGGTGACTGTCATACAAAGTGAAGTAAGTCAGAAAGAGCAAAACAAATATTGTATATTAACGCATATATGTGGAATCTAGAAAAATGGTACAGATGAACCGGTTTGCAAGGCAGAAATAGAGACACAGATGTAGAGAACAAACATATGGACACCAAAGGGGAAAAGCGGGGGTGGTGGGGTGGTGGTGGGATGAACTGGGAGATTGGGATTGACATATATACACTAATATGTATAAAATAGATAAGTAATAAGAACCTGCTGTATAAAAATAAAATAAACTAAAATTCAAAAAAAAAAAAAGAAATGTAATGTACTTAAAGACAGACACACGATTTAAACTTGGGGGTTGGGGAAGACCCCACCATGTAATATGAATGTAATATAAATGTTATCCTCCTCCAATTTCACTCTTAAACACACCAACAATAGAACATAATACCAGGAAATAGTTCCACCACTGAAGTGGATAAAAGTTAATTAACCTGTCTCCTACTTACTTAACTCAAATAAGTGAATGGGGGTCGACAAGGAAAAGTAAATGGGTTTTCCCAGTTTACACACTGATTCTTAAAAGCTGACATGCTGCTTTCTCAGAACAACTCTTTATTGCTCAACTTTAAAGCAAATTTAATGTCATTATTTTCAAAGTTTAAAAAAGTCAAGTGAATCAACGTGCCTTTGTTTGGAAGATTTGGGGACGCTACTGATGTGGAGTAAGCAAACCTGTGACTTGAGACCACATGGGCTCAAAATGCCGCGATCGAGCCACGGGTCCCATTGACCTCAGGCTGATGATCCGCATCTCCAAACCCTGGTCTCAAATTCTGTAAAACTGAGATGAGGGCTTCCCTGGTGGCGCAGTGGTTGAGGGTCCGCCTGCCGATGCAGGGGACGCGGGTTCGTGCCCCGGTCCAGGAGGATCCCGCGTGCCGCGGAGCGGCTGGGCCCGTGAGCCATGGCCGCTGAGCCTGCGCGTCCGGAGCCTGTGCTCCGCAACGGGAGAGGCCACAACAGTGAGAGGCCCGTGTAAAGCAAAAAAAAACTGAGATTAAAACTACTTATTCATTCAACTGTTTGAGGATGAATGCAGGCCATATATCGGTGCGGGTTTGTAAACAGACATGGACTTAGGCCTCATTCTGCCTTTTAACAGCTGTTGGGTCCATAGCACTCACTTAATCTCACCTCCTTTACGATGGTGATAACAATACCTACCTTCCCACAAAGCTTCAAGCATTACAGGAAATACCGTGGACACTTAAAGCAGTATCTCGTATCTAGCAATAAATAACGTCAGCTATTATTATTGACGTATCGTCACTATTATTACTAATAAACATAACAGCTGCATATAACATAATAAGCCAAGTGCCTGCACACTCTAGATGCTCAATATGTGTACATTTCCTTTTACTCTAACCCTTTTTTTTTTTTTTTTTTTTTGCGGTACGCGGGCCTCTCACTGTCGTGGCCTCTCCCGTTGAGGAGCACAGGCTCCGGACGCGCAGGCTCAGTGGCCATGGCTCACGGACCCAGCCGCTCCGCGGCATGTGGGATCTTCCCGGACCGGGGCACGAACCCGCATCCCCTGCATCGGCAGGCGGACTCTCAACCACTGCACCACCAGGGAAGCCCCTCTAATCCTTTTTTTATGGGAAGAATTACAAGCAGAATTTCTTTCTTCGAAGAAGACGAAGAGATTCTACTCTCTCAAATGACACTGCACAGTTTCTGGAGCAGGGGGATGTGAACATTTAAGCAGGTATTTACTCCCTATGTTAATTAATTCTTATGGCCCAGCAGTTCTTAGGGGGAGGTATGGGGGACCAGTGATATATAGTATCATCTGCTGGCCCGTTCTTAAGTGAAAGATGCCATAAGTTCCAACGATATCAAAACACATGCACATTTTGATAGGAAAAAAACAACTATACATAGTCTAAATACATTTCTGGTAACCAGACTATCCCATTATATGAATGTAAAGGGCAAAAAAAGCAAAGGGTATAAAGAAAAATCCAATCATTGCTAAGCTCACTGAACCACAAAAATGAGCCGTGGCAACCTTTTACCGTAGAGTAGAAATCCATTAATAACAACACTGCCATCCATATTTTTCACTCACGTTCTTCCCCACACATTCGAAATTTTCTTATATCAGAGAGCATTTCATAAGCATTTAACTCAACAAACCTCAGAGTCACCCAAACTAAAGTGCTCCTCTTGGAAAAACAATCTCACTACGTGAACTCAGGGATGAACAGAACCACCCTAAGCTATGGTGTTAAAACACAAGGCAAACAAAAACAAAATGGCGGTCTCCTTTTTTAAGGACGTACACACTTGAAATAAACGCAGAGACACCCCTCCAGGACTACCACAGACACAAGAGGCTTGTGTTCACAGGACACGTGGAAACGAGAGAGAAATGCAAACAGGGAAGTCTCCCCGAGAAAAAGGCTGGTGCCCTTTGCAGTCACACAGCTTCCTCCTCCGAGTTTCTCTGCATCTAATACCTTCAAATAATGGGTGCTTTCTAACCAGGGTTTCCATTTCCCAGGGGCTTCTGCCATCCAGCCTTTGCCTGGGAAAGCAAGTGACACAATACCCCCTCTCCCTTTGCCAGGCAACAAAGAGGATTTGCACTGCCTTGAAAACAGAAATCAGCATCTTCAGGATGAGCAGGCCTCTGTCGGCCTGCAGCGTAGGGCACTCGGGCACAAAGTAACCAGGCGAAAGAAAATGCATTCCGAGCGGTTAGCACGCAGGGTTCATCGAAGTATAATTTAACCATCTGATCAAACACTAATTAGCATAATCACTTGAGGGGAAAATGGCTGGAGGAACCCAGGAACACCTTGGTATCTGTGTTCTTAGCGACTGATGAAAAAGAAGACACACAGATTGGGGATTTGTTTCTTTTTGTTCATGGAAAAAAATAGTAAATAAAGCTTAAACAAGCATCACCAGCTCTGGTTTTTGCAGCCAAAGGAGTTACAACTGAGATTCGGAAGAAACATCTTTGCTTTCTCTCCAGCATCCACAGAAAAGCACAAAACCAATCTTACACTTTGCAGCAGCGTGGCTCTAAACTACGTAACTTTGTGTTTCTCAACCTCAGCACTATGGACATTTTGGACCAGATACTTATTTGCCGTCGGGGGGCTGTCCTGTGCGTTGCAGGATGCTGGGTAGCATTCCGGGGCTCCACCCACTAGTGATGCCGGGGGCATCCCCTTCGCCCCAGAACGGTGATAACAAAATGTTTCCAGATGTTGCCCAATATCCCCGAGGGAGTGGAGCTGCCCTGGTTAGAATCCTGTTTTAACTGAAGAACACAGTTTGTCAGGAGCACTAAAAATGATCAGATCATAAGAGGAGGGAAGGAGTCTTGTACTCCCATCTGCCAAAAATAATGAGCCTCTAATAATAATTCCATGGAATTCCATGGAGTTTACTTTATATCTGATGTCTTTGTTTAGAGCTTTATAATAACCCATAACACCTATGCTTGTGCAATTTGGAAAAAATAATTATAAATACCAGCCTCTCCCCATTCAGAGATTTCTAGAAAGACACAGCTGACTTCCAACAGGCAACCCCTGAGGGGGATACCCACAGGCAGAAAGAACACCATCCCTTGCTTCCAGACTTCAGTGTGTCCTGAGCAGCTGGGGAATCACAGCAGTGTCCCTCCACCTGCCCACATCAGGGCAAACCACCTGTGACTTAGGAAATTAATAGAGGCATAGAAGGCCTCCAGACCCCAGGGAAATATCACTTTCTTCCTACACTCTCATTGTAGGCGTGGAAGCCCTGATATTTGCTCCCAGTTCCTAAGGAGGGAGAGAGGAAGGTGTAAATGATGACAAGTGAATAAATACAGAAATCCCCTCCGTTTCTCACAAATGCATCTCCACTACCAATAGATTCATCGCATTGCCTTAAACCGCCTTGGCCATTAGTCGGACGGTACCTAATAACATTCATTCTTACGGAGAGGTGGAAACCTAAGGGAAAAGTACTCAACACTTACTAAAGTATGCAATAAATATTTTCTGTGGGTTAAGGTGATTTGTTCTAATAATAAATTTGAGTCCCACAGTCCCTCATTTCTATTTTTCTAAGGAAAGTATTTAACCATCTACAATCACTCACAGATCTCTCAAAGGTTATTAAGCTTGCTGGTGGAAATACTTATGACCTTTCCATGGAGGACATATGGAAAAAGGCTGCCCTCGTCTGCTACAAAATTTAAGAGAGAGCAGTCTGTCCAAGTGGCAGAGGCCATGAATACTCCAAATCAGAGAGGAATTGTGAGCTATTTTAAACGAATATCTTCTTCTGCAAAGCCCCTCTGGCGGAGCTTATGACTTCTGAACACAAAGCCCTCCCCGCTTTCTAAAGGAACAGAGGGGCAGGAGCTCTTTGCTGCACAGGAATAGCGTCTACCCCAATTCAAGGACTTATGAGCAAGCAGAAATTACATTTCGTCAGCCCACAATGTCTTTCGTACCATTTTTCTTCTAAAGCTAAAAATCAAAACAGCCACTCTGAAAGAATAATTTCTATAGTGAATCACAATAAAATCGCCCAAGGATTATAACATCTAACTTGTTTCAGATGCCCAGGAGGGAAAGATATTTTTAATATGATCTAAAATAGGATCTCAGGACACAAAAAGTTATTTTTAAGGTTCTGAATTTAGGCCTCTCTCCAGCACACGTTCACGTCTATTTTAGTTCAAAAAATCAAGGACGTGGTGTTTTGAAAAGATTATTCCACCACTCATAACTGTCCTCAATTTTATCATACATATGACAAGGCCTAAAATGCATATATGTCCTTATATGCCATTTTCTCTGTTTATGACAACCTAGCATTAACGACAATACTTCGTATGATGTAAATACAGTCCACCTGGGGTCATTTACCTAAAAGAAAAGTGCAGAGGCCAAGTAAACCCAATCCCCAAGCCCCTTATACCTGGCTTTGGAAGGAACTTGTGCACCGATATTGGAAAGAAGACATGTGTAACGTTCCCAGGTTGGCATCCAGGCAAAACCTCAAGGTGCAAACAGACCTGTATTCCTGCCCTGTCTGTTCTGCCCTAGTGCCTCTCTTATGCTTTTCCAATATAATAACCCAAACAGTTTCCCACTATTGATCTCTGCCTGGGAGGAATGTGGTGACATTAAGGTTCAGAGGGCTTCTCTGCCAGGACTCCAGTTGCTAGCAAAGAAGGGGTCGATTTGAGAAAACACAATAGGACCGAAGTCCAACAGCAAAGCACGTGCTAGCAATAAACCTGGGTATCAAATATGCTAAAACAATAAGAAAAAATTACGTGTGTGTATGTATGTGTATATACACACACCTATATACATTTGGATACAAATAAGCATAGATATTTGTACAGATATATATACAGATGATTCTCAACGTACTAGCATCCAAATTGGCAGTCCCTGGTTGGGATCGCACCCCGCTCTACTCAGGGTCTTCCCTGTTACCAGCCCCTCTGCCACCAACGTTCCCCAAATCTGCCCAAATCCTTGTGGCACTCAATGAAGCCCTAGCCCTGCATATATATATATATATATATATATATATATATATATATATATATATATATATATATATATATACACCCTCTCAATAAATCACTACTCAGTATAGAGCTCCCCAACAGCGCATTGGGGGCTACATGAAGCTTTATGGGGTTGACGTTCTAGCTACTGTCTGACCCCTCTACCTCAACTCAGCCAGGGGCTGGGCAGCCTCTTTCCAAGTTTGTTCCATCCAGAGCTGGCTTATGCCACCTGGATCAGAATAATAATACAGATACTTCAGCCATGCATACCCCAGAGCTGCAGAACCAGACCCTCTGGTGGTCAGAGCTGGGCAACTATAAAACGAACAATATAAAAGATCACACGAGCCGTGCGCACGGTCAGGCTGAAGGAGCCATGGGGGAGGGAAAAGATGGCAAAGGCACATGTCGGAATTAGACCTCAGGAGCTCTGCAAGCTACAGCCCATTCCCAATACAATGCCAGCATCCAGTCTCCTGTGAGAGGCTCATAGGGGAAAAGCCTTCCAGGAAATGCCCAGCTTCTTCCTCCCTGACCCGGCCCACCTGGGCTTTAAGAACCAGTGGCCCTGATCCTTAACTGGAAGGTGCCGACGGAGGCACGGTAAGATGGAACACGGTTCAAGGCATCGACAACCGGCCTCCAGTCGGCATGCACCCTCCTTCCTCCCCCTCCCACTCCTGCTGTCCTGACGTGGGGTGGCTCCTTCCTCCCTCCCCACGCTTGGTCTTCCCATAAACCTTAACTTCCATGGCTTCCAAGCATCTGATACCACAGAGGCCTACAGTGTATCCTCACCTTCCCATCCCCAGCGATGGGGTGATGGGGCTATGGGGCTATGGGGCCATGTGGGTGGGGGAAGACCAAGGGGTCTCTTGCGACTACAGATCAGGGGGGGTTGTGGCTGGTAATAGGAGATCTCCTAAGACATAGATGAACTGACCACTGATCAAAGTAATTACCCAAAACAAATACCAAGATCACATCTAGGTCAAAATGCTTCTACCCACGTTTCTACATGTAAATGTCCATCAAGCCTATAGTAAAACAGTAGCCACCAAAGATTTAATAGCTATTGATTTGGGTGAGTCGTAATATGTATGTACACGTCTGGTAATTAACCATCCTATTCACTTTCTGCTGCCATGTCAAGGCACCAGACAGACCCCTGCTAACCTTGGCTTTACCAGCCTGAATCATTTATGAAAGAAGAATTCTGTACCTTAGAGGGCCTTTCATACGTTTCACACATTTCTTTTCACTGGCCAATGAAACAGACAAATGGCTACCCTTTGCAGGAACTGGCCATGATAAGTTCCAGGAGGGGTGATAAAAATCACCACTGCACCCTCTCTACAGCGTGGAGGTGCTCGTTTGACTAGTAAAGTACGTTGTGGTTGTTGAGGTCTTCAGCTCATCCCTGAAGTCTCACACGTGATATTACAAAGCACTGTTATTTCTACGCTGGCAGCTACAAATCGGTTATTAAGAATGCTCTACAGCCAATATTAAGAAATAAACACTGTAATTAAGCAGACTGGGACTTGGGGTTTTCGGTGTCTTATGGGAACTCAAGATCAAATTATGCCACAGTGGGGCGACTGTGGAGAGAAGAAATGAATCTCACGTTTCTCTGATGAGAAAGTATGTCTACTCAAAAACTTCCAGAGTAGAGCTCAGGTCTTTACATAAAGGGAAAAAAAAAAGAGTAAAATTTAAAAACACAGCAAACTGCAGTGGTTCTAATTATCTTCATGCTTTGCCTTTCCGTAACAATATAATTGTAAAAATTCTCCCATTGTCCTGAAGTCCATGCAATGAGTGAAAAAGCAGGTCTCGTGAGAAAAATCAATGCTTTATTCAATATTAGGAAAAGGAATCAATGGTAAGAGTGTCCATTGCCATCAGCCATTTCAAATGACATGGCTCCGCAGGGTGTGACACAGGCCACCTCAGTCAGCATCCAATGCACCCATTCGTGCTGGTTCTAACCCCAACTTAACATAGCCATCACTCAGTCCCATGAGGATACCGAAGGCCCCTGGGGACCCTGAGGTCATCAGAGTCTCTTCACTGGGAGTGTTATTACCACTGTTGTTTTGCACAAGCATCCAATAATTTGAGATTCAGGTATCTAGAAAGAACTATAAACTGACTTCACTGTATTCAGTATTTATGCACAGTGGACAAGAAGAAGAATGGCTTAAGTTTTGTGTAAAGTCAAGCTTAAAACTGCTTCCTGGTTCGTCATTTTCATACTAAAAGAGGCAAAGCTCATATGAATCAAAATATGCAATAAATTAGTTCAAATCTCCTTCCACCACCTCATCAAACCTGCCTGTTCCACGGTCTAAGGAGATTGGCTACAAAACAACCCATTGCATAGATGGTTGTTCACAAGATAAAAGGAAAATGCTTTTCACAGCATCATACTTTGGGGTTGGTCTGGCTTTTGTTCAGATGTGCAGCCTGTACACCAGCAGCATTTCCATACAAAGTCCAGGATTCTACCCTTAACAGAAAATAAGGTGCACTTGGGGCCAGTAAAACCAAAATGTTACACTGAGTAAATGCAGTCCTAGGAAAGAAGACTATTTCATTCCTAAGAGCAAGTGTGTTCATTTTTCTTTGTCCAGGAACATTTACGTCAATCAAGCAGCCTGTAGGGACACTGCCTATCCCAACTGGACCGGCCAATTAGAAGAGCATATGCCACAATTTTTTAAATCTCCAAAATTTAATTATAGCGGAAACTATAATAATCACAAGATCCTAAATGTGAACACTTAGTAACTGCTCTACTCTAAACATGCATGCAGAGTCACCCTCCCACTCTGTGCTGTTGAGTATCTTCAGGAAGGACAATGCTTATTGCCAAGTAAATATCTGTGGCAGCCCTGCAAGTTCAACATGCTCCCTTCACTTCATTCCTCTGTTCAGACCTACCGAAGCCCAGTTTCCAAATAATACAGATACTGGCTCCGCACCCTCACCTCCCCAAGTCTGACATGGACTTAAGCCCTGAGAGCATTTCAAGAATATTCTGCAGAGTTCGAAGCGATTTCTCAATATTTCCTCAAGGGCTGTTATGCTTTTATTCTCCTCCAAAAAAAAAAAAAAAAAAAAACTCCATGGTCCTGGGGAGGTAGGGGAAGCCAGCATTTCGTATGGAGGTGATCTCACGTTTTCAATTTTTTTGCTTTCCCAGCCGCTGCATTTAAAAATGGCTTTCTATAAATAGGACTGCTTGCTCACTCTTAAATCTCACTCACTGTCTTCTGCGTAAAAATAACTTAAATAGGGATGCAGGCGAGGTTCATTAATCCCTGTCATTCTGTCTCTCTGTGTAGTAGCCTCTTTCCTCCTTCTTATCTCATCGTCTATCTGGTCAGCTCCATTCATCCCTCTCTGTTCCACCGTGATATGTATTTCCATAACCCAGGGAGCTTAAAGACCAAAAATTAACCCAAGTGAATGATTTTTTTTTAAATAATAAGTATTGACAATATAGAATAAAGACAGATCTCCAAAAATCAAACGATGATAAATACTGTAAGCTCCAAGACACCTAATTTGATTCTCGTATTTGATACAAATCACAATTTTAATGGTAAAACATATTCCTTTCACGTTACTTTGATGAAGGAACCAACTTTTACAATTGGTTCTGCTGGAAAATAAGAAAAAAAAGATAATGATGAGACAGACACCCATTAATCAACAAAATGCTTAAGAAAATAGTAATGTGATTTTTTTTAAAGACGATTAAGGCCTAAGGAACTGAGCTTTGTTTTGATATCCTTGGAGGCTCTTTGATGAAGAAACGAATTCCCAGGAACCCCTAGGGAAACTTATGTGTTGGTGTGATGTTTCTGACTGGCTTTCAGAACACGACAGGGTGTTACACCTCGTATAGGATTTTCAAATCGTGCCAGTTAGCAGCGTACGCTTGAGAACAAGGGGTCCAATGCATTTATTAACTTATTTCCTGTGACATTTGACCCAATCCAAGTCACAAAGAACACCTAAAGCAATTATAGCATTGTTACGTAACTGTGGTGAAGTCCCATCACATACTCCAAATGTGAATCCATTTTGGGAAAGAGAAGAAAATGCCCCCAGAAGCATTTCTAGAAAATGAGCATTTCCACAGCCATGGAGTCAGTGCATCAGACTAGACGGCAGCGGCCAAGGAATGCACACTGCTGCTTACGTGCATTTCTCGCAATGGTTTATACAGTAGAATCAGAGACGGGGCAGACGACAAGCTAACCCGGCAAGGAAGGATAAGACAGAGGCAGGAGACAGAGGCAGATGGGAGAGAGGAAGGGGCGAAGGAGGGGAGGAAGGCTCTGCCCATCATCCTGTCCCTTCTTTCTGTCAGTCAGTGAACATCTGTTTCCACCTGCCCGGCCCGCAGTTTGCTCTGTGCCAAGGACACACCCCGGCATGGCAGGAGCCTCACCTTCCGACCTTGCCATCCAGTAAGGGAGGCAGTCACCTGCCAAACAGGCACCAAATAAACAGAGTTACAGATTACTCTAGACACTGTCAAGGAAGTGGCCAAGGTTTTAGGGAAGCAGATCATGCAGGAATCTAATCTGCGGCGAGCAGGTCTCTGAATCCAGTCTTTCCGAATATCCCGATCAGAAGCTGTCTAACCTCTGTACCCAAAACTGGTTATCCGCGCGCCTGCCCTCCTGCCGCCTGGGTGGACGGTGTGCCACCGGCCGAGGAATTCAGAACTGCAGTGTGTACAAGTCGGGCTGCTGGAACCTTCCGTTCCCCCTGCCTCATCTTAACCCATAAATTCAACAAGGGAAACGCAACTTTGAGTGTTTTCGTATTTTCAAAACATGAAAGAAAAAAAAGTAATAAATATGGGGGGGGGAGGGGCAGGAGAAGATGAGAATTTAAAATGAGAATTTCTGTGCCCGGCTCTGTGGCCTGTGAAGGATTAACACCTGGCCCAGGCGAACAGGTGCTGCTCGGTTTGTCTGGGGGCGCAGGAGGAGGTCCCGGGCCGCGGGGATGGACGGGGGAGCTCAGAGGAGCGGCGCGGAGCCTCACCCCCATCCCCAGCAGCGGCGGCGAAGCGGGCTGGGCCTCCCGCAATGACATTGGAAGGTCAGCCAATCAGGCGCGGGGCTGCTTCGAAGCAGCCACCTCCGCCAAGAGGTGGCGCCCGCGGGGCCGGGCTCCCCAGCCAGTGGGAAGGGAAGGTGGGATGCGAACGCACGGTCCGCGGGCCCTCCAGCCCCGGACACCGCCTTTCCCTTTCTCTGCACCTTCGAGATTGCAACAGATTGCTGGGAGCACCGGCCTCCTGGGGAAAACTGGAAACAAAGACGGCGGACCCTGCCTCGCCGGCCGTAGGCTTTGCATTCGTGGCTCCTGTTGGGCTGAACTCCGGGACCCGGGAGGCTGGGCCCGGCGAACTTAAGAAGCCGCGGGGAGGAGAGCCTCCGGCCGCCGCGCCGCGCAGAGAGCACCGCTGCTCGGAGGCGGCGACTTCGTCTGCCCGTGAAGTCTGGCTGCACCAGTCTTGTGAGGTTTGCCGCCCACTAGTGTCCTGTGGCAGGGACACAACTGACGTGAAGGTATAGCACCGCCTCACCATCTCCCAGGCCGCCGATGGAGCTGGTCCCGGGAGCCAGCGTGCGCGGCAGCGCAGCGCCAAGAAAATAACCAGACACAGCGCCCTCCTGCGAACGCCCGGGGCCTCCGGCCGCCCCGCCAAACAACCAGGGGACCCAGAACGCGCGAGTGCTCGCCTCTGGAAGCGCTGCCGACTGCTCCGCCCTACCTAACCTGCTACCACTGCCTGTTAATTATTTACGAGGCGCATTCATAATCTCAGCCGTAGGATTCGGCTAATTTTGTGAAATTTGGATGCCATCGTTTTGTAAATGCATCCACGGAGAAATCCATCGTTTTATTTTTCAAACATAAATTTCCAGTCTCCTGCAGTGTTCTTAGGTCTTTATAAAATGACCTTCCCTGGTTTTTTCTCTCTCCTTTACATGGAGTTTCGATGCCCATTGCATTGAGTCTCTTCATGAAATACTCATTGCATCTCATCCCAGACACATCAGTGATAAAACACTTTGACAGCTACATGGAGGTCCAGGAATCAGGGATTTAGATTGGCTTTTTTTTTTTCTTGGTCACAATTATTTTCCCCTATCAGCGTGCTGTATTGGACCAGTTCTGCCCAGTGAGTCACTGACGCACAGCAACAAACTGCGGGCACACCAAAGTGGCATTCAGGAGAGAGTAAGGAGTGGAGAAGGATCGGCTGGCATTTAATAAAGGTCTGCATGGCATTTTGTTTTCCTACACGGGGCATCTTGTAGGGGCACCCAAGCTTAAGAGACCTAGAAAATTTTTATGAACTCTATAATTCTGGGGTGGAATTTAAATCTCCTTAATAAAAATAGGAGAGGGAGAAGTGAGGAGCAAGCCCTGAAATTAGTCACCTGATAACATTTTTTTTTTACTTCCACATATTTCCATGAATTAAATAAAGATCACCTTAAAACCCTGAAGCTGCATTTGCACTCATAAATGTCTGCTCCTAAATTTAAATAAAATATAAGTTTGCGGTACGTAATTCCCTGTGGAGATGACAGGGGATGCAGGAAGGTGCTGCGCGGCCCACTTTCTTTTTGACGAGCACCCTTCTCTCTCCCAACACCCGCCCTCTCTAAGCTCCACAAGCTCCCTGAAAATGGCAAAGCGGCAAAGCCCAGAATTGCACGGCTCAGGAAAGGATGATGTCAGGGACCTCTGTGTACATAACAACAGAAATCAAGGATGCTAACAAAAATGTATTAGATAGAATAAATCTGCTCATTAAGCCCACCTATGCTCTTAACAAGAATTGTAAACTAGAGTATTCTCATCAGAGTTCAAGCCCAAAGAAATTGTGATAAAACACAATGCAGTGTGTTTCCATCCCAAGGAAAGGCTGTGAGACATATCTGCACATAGAGGGACCCCCATTCCCTTGCACAGTAACTGAAGCTCCCTGAGAGTATTTCCAGAACATTGCAGGACAAGCTGACTGCTTTTAGACGTGATGACTGCACCTGATCAGGTGAGGCAATTCATTCAAGGATTCAGCCCATGAAGGGACTGTTCTCTGACTTCTGTGTTTTACCCTGAATCCTGTCTGCAGCCTGTCCAGCAACCATGCTTTCATTAAGAAATAAATGTACATCCCATTACATCAGTAGGAAAAACGCTGTTGTCTACCGTTAAAATGCAGATACATTGTGGGCTTCTTATTTTATGAGTACCCCAAGATATCAAACTGCATCATTTTTTACAATTATATATTTTTTATCATGTCAGACGTTTTGATGTTTCAGGCCTAGCAATAGTCAGTGTAGCTATTAGAATTCATAGATTTTTTTATCATACACATTCAGGAATTTTTCAAAATTAAGGTAGACCAAAATATGACATGGTTGAAAAAAAAATCTCTCCATTTTCTTCAAGTCTCATTCAGATAGGTAAGAACCATTTAATTTCACATTTTTGAAATATGGTCCTATAAACAGGCATCATTCCAAACTGGACTCTTATTTTATTTTGACATGACTATCTATTTTATGATCCTTTCCACAGTATGCCCTGAACATCACTCCTTGAAAACTCTTTACAGCGAGTTCCCCCCACAAATGAAAAGAAGCCAAAGCTCTACAGTCAGGCCTTTTTTTTTTTTTTAAATGCTTCATCATATAAAGAGAGGGCCATTTTTACATGAGATTCCATATCCTTCTGGTAGATGGGATCAGAACACGTAATACAGCAAAGTAAAATATTCATTTGCATGTACAGTCTATATCTCATATTGTGAAATCTACCTGTATTCATTATAGTATCAGTAGTGGTGGTTATCAATCAATTTTAAGGGTCCCGAAAAAGGTATAAGAAGATAATATGCTCTAGGACTCAGTATAAATGCACATACATAGCCTTGGCACGGATTTTCCACAGAGTAGATTATTTGAGGTTTTATACAATTTTCTCACTATATATGACTATCATGATTATTTTAGTAAAACTGATTCAAAAAAAAAAATAGTCACACATTTTAGCATCTGTGTTTCAGAGACTGTACCAGACCTATTTCTGTCATATATATCTATGAAACTGTAAAACAGATACCAATTGACTGACAATCAGAAGCACGACCTCTTTCCTCATCCT
Organism: Globicephala melas; assembly: GCF_963455315.2. Lineage (NCBI taxonomy): Eukaryota > Metazoa > Chordata > Mammalia > Artiodactyla > Delphinidae > Globicephala > Globicephala melas. Next base: position 4,685,106 of record NC_083317.1, on the reverse strand, counting down.
GAAATACATACTTCCCAATAGGGTGGAAATTACGTTTCATCCCATAACCCAGGTCCTTCTGAGAAGCCCAGAGATGTACGCCCTGACAGGTGAGACAGGCCGTCAATGCTTTGTGGCGCTGGAACACGTATGTGAGCATTTTTACATTTTCTCTGAGTTCACATTAGCAGAGCAGCATAAAGGGCCGACTTTCCTGATGCATCACCACACATTAGCTAAAGCAGATCTATCCCCCAAGGTAAATTCCCGCGAGGCTGCAGAAGAGGTATAGTGCCCTCTGGGAAAGATGGGTGTCACGTCAGAACTTGTTGCAATTCTTTCCTGCTAGGAAATCTCAAAATGAAAGTTTTGAACACTTTGCTTTAGGTTATATTAGAGAGCAAAGTATCATTTTCATGTTAATTTCAGGATTTCCTTCTTGCAGTGTTACCTTTCCTTAGTCATCTTTTTTTTTTTTTTTAAATTTTACAAAGTTTATGCATTTCCTCTGGCCTGTCGGTGTGTTGATTCTTTAAGCACTATCTTGGTAGGCAAAGAATATGCAGCTAACACTCAGAGCTGCCCTGTGCATCTTCCAGGAAAATCTTACAGCCTCCCCTTGGCTTCTGGTATTTTCTCGTAAGGGCTAGATTTCCTTCCTTTCTCTCTCTCCCCCTCCCTCCCTCCTGGGTAGGGGATTCTGCTTAATGGTTTAATTTTAACTGTCAGCAAGTCATACATTTTATGCAGATTTGTGTTCCGAAATTTGAAATGGGAATTTAAGCTGTAGCTACTCCCAGGCAATGCCAAATGATGACAATTTCCTCTCATTCCCAGCTGAGAGGAAGCCATTCATACATGCGAGTTCATATTTACGCGGTGACAGGCAACCAAAGGTGCAGTCACACTTACTAATTGGATCTGACTCAGTCAAGAGAAATAGCTTTTCAAATACCCGGGAAGAAAGCATTTCAAGATATAATATTGGATGGACATGAGGAAAGGAATGCTATTTGCAATAGTCACTGATTTCATTTCTACAAGTATACAGGTGTTTTAAAGAATCTGTCAACATTTCAGATGATGTAATGCTTATCAGTGCCTACAGTGCATATTTTTACATAAATGGCTGTGGGGATTCTGTAGTACCAAGAAGCGGGGTGGTGGTGGTAGAAGGACAGATCTTTCTTAAAGGCTTTTCGTGCTGCTGGAGATGAACTGCAGCAGAATTAAAGCACATGTTTTAAAAGCTCAAAAAGCTTTGAATCTAAAGGCAGACGCTCTTAACTGACCCCTCCACCTGCCTTCACTTGGAATGTCATGTCCCTTGCAGTCTGTGGTGTGTCAAACTGGCGATCTTTCCGTCTCTCTTCCTCTCAGCAAACCTGGTTTATTCTGAATGAGGTAGCTATCTAGTACAGGAGTTAGCTCGGAGCTGTCACCTTGCTAGGTAAGCGCCTTTAAATGATTACAGAGCAATTTTTCACCCGTCCTCTCTTCACTGCCTCCTCTCCTCCCCGAAGAAATATAAATAAGATTTTTAAAACATAAAAGCCTGCAAATTTCAACCCAGATGGAGGAGGAAAAGGGAAAGACTTCACCCATGCATCCAATCCCCCCACACTCCAGTCAATACAAGAAATGAAATTCATCACAAACCGAAAGGCTCACCATTCGCGAAGCTCTGGAACAAGGAGAGAGCCAGTATCCACATGCCCCTGCTGCTCCCCGGCCTCCCGCGAGCGCCGCGCCGGCCTCGCCCCCCGCGCTCCGCCCGGCTCCGCTCGCTCTACACCCGCCCGGGGGCCGCCGCCCGCCCGCCGCCGCCGCCGCCGCCGCCGCTGCTGCCGAGCCGCCCGGGCACGCGGCGCGGCCGGGCTCCGGGGCGAGGGCTGCGCTCGCCGCGCACCGCGCTCCTGCACACCTGCTCCCGGGCGCCGCGCCCAACGCTGCGGCCAGAGCGGGCCGGCGGGGCTGCAGCCCAGGTGCGCCGTCAGCTCAGGGGGCCGCCGGCAGGTCGGCAGGTGGACGGAGCCGCAGACGCGGGCGTGAGCTCATCCCGGGCGCCCGGCGCCCCGACTGCGCAGCAAGCGGCCTCCGGTGCGTCGGCCGTCAGCCTCCGCAGCCAGGCAGCAGGCGGGCGGGCAGGCTCATCTTTCCTCTCCTGCGGCCCGAATCACATTGATCCCTCGCTAACCTTCCCTGGCTGGGAGGCGGGCGGGCGGGCGGGCGAGGAGCGAGCGGAGCGGAGGCGAGCGGGGACCCCCTCCCCTGCCTCTGGCCGCTGGGGCGCTCTGCAGTCTTAAAGCAGCAGCCGAGAAGTGGAACCGAACTGGAGGCAGGACCGGAGAGAGCGCAGGCACCTCACAGCCACGCACAGTCATCGGGATGCACTTCTTCGAGGTTTAAATAATCATTTCAACAGCCCATTATTTTTAGTTATTTTCTTGCCGGTTGCTAATAAGATTATGGCCAGGGGTGACTATTCCAGAAGGTTGCCAGATAAGCTGAGGTGACCAGGAAAGGGCAGCAGTTTTAATAAAATGTGCAGCTGGATTTAGCTTTCGTATTTACTGTCATAAAAGTCCAGTTCATTTGCCTAGAGAGAAATGCAACTTCCAAATCCTGCTGCTACTATAAAGATCTCTATGGTTTCACGGTCTAATTTTTAATTATCTCAAATACATGGTAGACTGCAAACATAGGCAATTCTAATTTTGCTCTCTGAATGGTGCAAAAAAAAAAAAAACCTGATTAAAATTGCTGATAATTTGAGTAATTCCAAACATATAACCCATCCACGTTGCTGTGAAAAGCCAATATGACAACGTTTCCTGAATGTTCTGTATGGTCGTGGAAGTCATAATAATATCTAAATAATACCTTGGAAAAGCACATGCATACATACTCCATCACTTTTCAAAATAACTACCAACAGGGCTGGAATGCACCCAATTAGGATCCAAGGTAGAATTTCTGGGGCAAGGCATGAAAGACTGAGGAGAAGCATTTAAGGGGGGAGGGAGGTCTCATGGGGAATAAGTTGGGTTTCCTGGGCACTGGGTACCTTGTGCCTAAGCTCCACACGTCCCTCCAAATACAAACAGGAATTAAGCACACCTAGAACAGCTCACAAAATAACAGGAAAAGCAAATGGTGAGGCAGAAACAAAATGGTGTTTTACCAGAGTTGGGCACAAGATGGCCAGGCCCTGTGTATGAGGAAGGGCCAGCTGAGCCCATGATGCTGCATGCTCGCCATCGCTCTGCAGCTGCAGGTGGTCACGTGCTGCAGCCCACTCAGGACTGCCAGCCCAACCCTGCCCTACACACTCCCCAGTGTCCTCTGGCTTTGCACACCCAGGGTGCTCAGGCTCTGGGCTTTCCTAAACGCAGCCCAGGAAGGCAGGTAATGGGGTGATTTCTGTTCCTGCGTCCATCTGCTTCACCCATTCATTCAATTCACAAATTCTTAACTGCATACCAGCCACCTGTGAGGCTCCACTCAGCCTAAACTGTCAGGCACTCCAGCACTGGGGTCAGACACACTCAGGGCCAGAGTCCAGCTGGACCACTTACCCATTGCAGGGCTCGTGCATGTTACTTGTGCCTCATCCTCATACAGAATGGAAATTATCAAGGTTCCTGACGCGTATGGTTGTGAAGATCCGATGACATATTCCTAAGCATGTTGGTCACTGTGATAAAGGATGGCTATGGTTATTACTGAGTTTGGGACCAGGGCCTGTTACATAATTTGCGGGGTCCGGCGCAGAATGAAAATGGTGGTGGGGGGCTTCTTTTACAAAAAGGAAAAAGGCACCATTCAAGGTGCTAAAATATAAAGCTTTTCCCTTTCTTTCTCAGTCTCTCCCACCCTGTCGTGGTGTCTTTTTTATTTGCTATTTAATGTCATGCTCCCTTGGTCACAGGAATAGTCCAGGGTGACTGTGTGTGACTCAGGGAAGCACCAGTGGCCCACGTCCACCACCCTCCACTGGACCAAAGGCCGTGTCCCACCGGAGTTGGGAGGGGGAAGTCCATCCATCTCCCTTTCCTGAAGGCCACTGCCCCAGCGTGTGGTGGACAGGAGATCGCCAAGGGACTGCAATCTCCCTGCTGGGTGGCGCTTGTACCTGCATCAGAGGTGGCCCTGGTCAAGTCACTTGTGCCATATGCCATGGCTCGGCAGGCTGGGGGCGGGGCACCCTAAAAACCACGCTGATTCAAACCTCAGCACTCCCTGTGTGCTCAAGGCCCCACCTGCAGACCGAGGGCACCAGCAGAACCCAAGCCTGCTCTTCCAACATGACCCCGTCACCCCCCCATCCCATCAGAAAGCGGGAGCGACTGCAGGTTGGAGAGGTGGAGGCCAGTCAAGGCCCAGGGCACCACAGGAGGTGCCTGGAGGCTGGATGGTGTGGGAGCCGTAAGTACAGGGATAGAATTAATTTTAAAAACTAATAAAAATTTTATGATGGCAACACAGAGCATTTAACCCCAAGGGCAGACCTTTCCGGGAAGGGAGATCCCAGGGCAAGAGTATTTGTCACCAGCAAAGCCCACTGGGGCCCCCAGGGAAAAATAAGAGGGAATTTAGGAGACAAGGTCTCACCTCTTCTTTTGTGCTTAGTCTAGTTTCACTGGTCATTACAGTGCCGCGTGCAGAGGCGTCAGATTAGAGTTCCCGCCGTAGAACCGCTGCCGACACCCCGACTTGGCAACTGCGCCCTGTGGAGAAGCCCTGCGGAAAAGCCCTGCGCAGAAGCGCTGCGCAGAAGTCCTGCGCAGGGCACCTCAATTCAAAATGGCAGCAGTGGGCCATGTGCAGAGATGCTGCGCCCCGGCACTCGGCTGTGAGCAACACGCATGCGCCTCGCGGCAATGACTCCGACCCTCCCACTGCAGACCAGAAACCTGCAAGACAGCCCCACCGTCGGCCTGTTGGGAAAGCGTGTGCTCTAGAGCAAACTGGCACCTCTCCATTCTCTGATCAAAGAATAAAACTTTCCTCTGCTTCTGAACCCAGCTTGGTCTCCTTCTATTGTTGCGAGTGACCCCAGGCAGAAGGACCCAACTCGAAAGGGTCTGTGACACATTGGTCTCAACTCCGTGAAGCCAGCCCTCTGTGGTCTTCCATCTAATGCATGTCCTGCAGCCTGAGTTGGTTAACGATCCAGAATGGGCCTAACCAAGCACCAAGCTCTCTTTTTGCAAATATTTTTAGAACATACTTCAGTATAAAAACATACTCACATCCCACGAAACTGTGAACTCCATGAGCTCAGATACTGCACTTCTCCAGAAAGCTGTCCCCAAGGCTGGCACAGGCACACGCTCAGTGAGTACCCATGGAATGGAACGCAGAGCTCTAATGCAGGTAGACGGCGGAAACTGCTCTGTGATACATACACTTAAGTGCCTCATACACACCCGCGACAATCTAGCTGAGCCTTCAAGTGCAGTTAAGACGTCCCCATGCAAATCAGAGTCAAGGAAAGGGGACATTCTACCCAAACAGACATCAGGAGAAACCAACTTTTTCAAATACACTGAGGTTTAATGTCTCTTGGTTGAAAACGTCTTTGGAACTTCCCCGGGAGAAACTTGAGACTGACTCCAGCACGCGAAGGGCTAGAGACAGAACACAGAGGCAGCCCCCCCAGAAGGTAGGTGACAGGTGTAATAAGCAAGGAAACTTACACAGGAGGCTTGTCTGGGGTACATCTTTGCACTCACCCCCAGAATCTTAAGAGTTTATAACGAGAGGCCTTAATGGGGTTAAATCACGTATCCAGTCAAGATGGTCTCAACACCTTGCTTTCTCAAGGTTGCATCCTTGAAGCGTCTCCTAGTACAAGAAGGCTATGAGATGGGAGGCTGGAGGGAAGGAGCCTCTGACTGCCTGGTTCCACCTTCAGGGTCAACCGACAGTGGGGTCCTCTTGAGGACCTCCTCCAACAATGTAATTCTTCTTTTTGGTACAGTATTCCTAATTAATGTAATCCCTGGCCTCCTGAAGATCAACATTTGACCTAAAACCATACCGTATGGAATTATCCTCCCTCACCCCCCTCCCTCCTCCTACTGCTCTGGGTCAGCCTTCTCAGGAGAAGAGAGATAAAGTTGTCGAAGAGGCTACTTTTGTGCCCATTTGAACGATGCCAAATAAGAAGCAACCCTCATTTGGAGGGCATTATCATCCAAATGACATGGTCTGTTACTCCTCCATTTCCTGTTGGATTAAGAAAAGAATTTCTGAAGTGGTAGCATTTGAGCCGTGTTCTAGAGGAGGGTTGGGGATGAGTAAGGAGGGCATTCTGGTGGAGAGATCATCAGTGGCCAAATAAGGAAGGCTCGCTCCTTTCTGACACATGGAGTTAATTCTGACCAAGAAGATAGGTAGTCGCCCACATGGGAGCTATGTTAGTGTCCTTAGGTGGCTGAAATGAGTACCACAAACTGGATGACTTACCACAAAAAGGCACTGTCTCAGTTCTGGAGGACAGAAGTCCAAAATCAAGGTGTTGGCAGGGCTACACTTCTGAACCTTATAGGGGAGAATCCTTCTAGCTTCTGATGGTGGCCAGCAATCCTTAGAGTTCCCTGGCTTGTAGATATAACTCTCCAGTCTCTGTCTTCACATGGACTTCTCCCTCTTGTGTCTCTGTGTCTCTTCCTCTCTTCCTGTCTTCTTATAAGGACACCAATCATTCTCAGTGAGGGATTCACCCTAATCCAGTGTGACCTCATCTTAACTGATTACGTCTGCAACTTGCAATAAGCCTACTTCCAAATAAGGTCACATCTGAGATACTGGGGGTTAAGATTTCAATATCATTTGGAAGAGACACAATTCAACCTATAACAGGACCCAAAATCAAAAGACAAGAGATGTGAGATGCGTTTCCTAAGAGAAGGAACATGGACTTGGATGGGGACCCCAGGGTCTTGCCCCACCTCTCACTTTCGCCCAAGGCCCATTTGTGGTGCGTGTGCCAGGGAAGAAGTTCAGACTTCATCGTGGAGTCTCAGTTTCTCCCCTTGAAAACTGAAATAATCATGGCCGCTCTTCTTATCTTAAAGGACTGTTGTGATGATCAAATGAGATATGGGAATTGGCTTAGATAAAGATTACACAGAGAACAGCTACATAGAATCATTACTGTCTACAACTGGACCTGCAGAAACATTTTGAGTAAATTTATTACTTGATAAAGCCTCCTTCTGGCCGCTGGTGCTTTGATTAAATTGAAATCAGGCACTATTACACCTCTGGTCTCAGAGCTGCAAAGGGCAGAGACGCGTGAGAGTGTCAGCAGTGGCCCATCCATTTCTTCTTCCAGCAAACTAATGGAGACCTTCAGCAAATATTTGGAGCATGCCTGCTACCTCCAAGTTGCTCTCATATTTCCTGGGAGCTTAAAGGTGAATAAGCATGGGCCAGGAAGGTCTCTGAGTACTGTTAGGGAACCTCTAGGCTGCTTGAAATGTTCTCTGACTCTGTCAGGGTGGAAGTTACACGAATACATGCACATATAAAAATTCATCAAGCTGTACATTTAAGTTGAGAGCACTTTACACAATTGACCATATGTAAAAAAAAAAAAAAAATGACTATAACACAGTCCCTACTAATCTCACAGTTTAGTGGGGGATTCAGATAATAGTTAAAATAATTTGATCAGATAAACTCTATAATTAGGACTTTATAATTGGTACACCTAACTCAGCCAACTGGCACGTGTGTGTGTGTGTGTGTGTGTGTGTGTATGTGTGTGTGTGCGCACACGTATTTGTGTGTCTTTGGTGAGGGCAGGTGTAGCAGGAAATGGGACAGAAATGGAAGGACCAGTACAACGAGGTGTTTGGACTTTGTCCTGAAGGCGAGAGGAAGTGATGTGGGTAAGCAGGAAATGACACGATCCGATCTGTTTTGGAAACATTCCCTGCTAGGGACACAGTGGAGAATAACCTGAGACTTTCAAGAAGGACACAGGGAGACCATTAGAAAATTAGCCTGAGTCCAGAGGGGAATGATTAAGACCTGGGGAAAGCCATGGTCCTGGGATGAAGACACTTGTATCTTAGAATATCAGGAGATATTTAAAAGGTGAGATGATCAGATTTAGAAATCCTACTAATAGTGATGACAGTTGCTGTCACTATCAATGTGGTGGTTCTTTAGCTTGTCAGCACTGGTGAGTCCAGTTCTATGCCAGGTGCTGTACATGCGTATGGAATTCAATTCTTGTCTGTGAGACAAGGGCTGTTACTGTCCTTTCCATTCTTCAGATGGGGACACCTCAGCTCAGAGAGACCCAGAAGCTTGCACTATAGCCCAGCCCATCAGAGACAGAACTTGGCCTGAATCAAAGCTCAACACTTGTAGGTCTGGTAAGGATAGGTCTCCTCTAAACATGGGTGAGATAGGGAGAGGGTGGTGAGAGATAGGCAGGAAGAGGTGAGAGACGGGCAGGATGTGGTGAGAGATAAGCAGGAAGTGGTAAGAGATAAGCAGGAAGTGGTGAGAGATAAGCAGGAAGTGGTGAGAGACAAGCAGGAAGTGGTGAGAGATGGGCAGGATGTGGTGAGAGATAAGCAGGAAGTGGTAAGAGATAAGCAGGAAGTGGTGAGAGATAAGCAGGAAGTGGTGAGAGACGGGCAGGAAGTGATGAAAAGCAGCCAGCACGATCTTTTAATACACACACACACACACACACACACACACACACACACACACACACACACACACACACACACACACACACACACACACACACACACACACACACACACACACACACACACACACACACACACACACACACACACACACCCCCCCCCCCCCCCCCCCCCCCCCCCCCCACAGGAAGCCCTGTTCAAAACTCTCCACTGCCCTCTGATACTTCACAGCATAAAATCCAAAGTCCCCACCGTGGCCATAGGTAGGCGCTCCCACCACCACCACCCTGTCGGATGGGTCTCCTGCTATGTTCCTAGTCACACACTCAATACTGGCTTCCTTGATTTCACCCGAACACAGCCAGCGCATTCCCACCCTCCACCTAAAACATGTTTCCCTCCGATGCCCCCATGGCTCGCTCCTCCTGCCTTTGCCCCCCCATCCAAAGCCTTCTCCTCAGAGAGACATTTCCTGACAACCCTGCACGGCCAGAGCGTTTCTACCCTGCTGCAGTTTGGCCTCTGAGCCTCCTTCCTCCGTACACACACACGTACTTACTAACTGGCTCGCCCAGCTCTGTGGAAGCTGGGACTGTGGCACTCACCACACTCACAACAATGCTTAGCACATTGTAAGTGCTCAGTGAATATCTGCTGAATGAAAAAGAAAGACTGAGTTTCCAAGACAAATGTCATAGGAGGCAAAATCTCACGGACCCTCAGCGCATCTCCTCCATTTCACCTCCTGGGAGACTACAGAACAGGAATAGCCAAAAGGACACCCAGATGGAGCAGGAAAAACAACCTTCGTACCTGTCAACCCTCACATGCATAGACATTTCATCCAAATAAATATTTCCTTACTCACCACCGTGCAGACGGCTTGCTAATAGGCATGCTAACCAGTTATTTTTCCAAATGAAGACAGTTACCGAGTCTGGGGATTTGGATTGTAAGAGAAGGTCGAGGCGGGGTTCGCATCAAATACGTTTTAGAAGCAGACAACACTTCAAAGGGAAATATAGGCCTGTGTGGAGAGCGCTAATCAAGGCAGCCCATTGGGATTGGCGGCCTGGAGGGGCTGGCAGGAGAGGGGGGATGGGAGAGCAGGACCCCGGATCCTGCAGGGACCCAGGCTTACCCCCTGCAGGTCAGCCCAGAGGGCCTAAAACCAGGAGTGGCAAAACCGGCCCTCTCTTGAAAGACTAGCGTTCACACCAAATTCCTGGAGATGTGAGAAGTTCAGGCAACTGTACTTTGCACGTCGTTACAGAAGGTGCCTCAGCTCTGAATATGGGGAAGAAATTCTTCTGGGTCTAGCACAGGGCTTTGGTGTCATGGGACATGACCCCGTGTTGTCCTGAGGGCAGACATAGAGGAAGCAGCCCAGGGTCATTGGGTGATGACCCCCGAGTCCCCAGACACACCTCAGCCCTGTGGCCTCATGGGCTGCACACCAGACACCACTGGAAGGAGATAAAATGGCTGAGGGGCCCAACCATTACTGGGGGGATAGTGGACAGGGAGAAACGGACCAAAACATCAGTGGGAAAGGCTGGGGGGACAAGGCTGTGTGCCCAGGTGGATGTGGTCCAGACGGGGACCGTGGAGTCAGGCCCTGGCACATCCTCGGACCTGTGTGACCCTGGGAGGGGCTTAGCCTCTGGCCTCAAAAGACTGCTCTATTAACCCTGCCTATGTCACAGGGCCACAGTAACGATTAGATGAGGCAGACCTTGTAAAGTGCCTAAAAAGGTGCACGCTTTGAACAGCAAAATGTCACAAAAAATGGTGGAGGACAAGTGAGGGCTGGGTTGAGGACACAGGCAGGACAGGTAAAGGCCTAACGTCAATGAAAGGCTGAACACTTACAACGGATAACAAAAAGGCAATCAAGCCCATAGAAAAATGGGCTCAGGATTTGAATTTGACAGCTCACAGAAGAAGAGAGCGCAGCCAGTTAACCTGAGTGGTTGCTCAATCACATTAATAGGCAATAAAATGTACGTTTAAGTAACAACTGGATATTGCTCCTCACCACCAAATTGAAAGGCAGTAAAAGAAGTGGAGATGCTAACGTTGGAAGGATGCAGGGAGAAAGGGCACTTTCAGACATTGCTGGTGGCAATGTGATGCTTTTGTAGCTTCATTTGTAAAAGATTCTGACAGTATGAATTTAAAAAAAGAAACAAAATGAAAAAATACACTTACCCTTCCACTTAGCAATCCTACTCTTGGGAATCTCTCCCACTGAGGTAAAAAATAAGCAGTACTTAAAGCTATTTGTACAATGCTATCCACGGTAGCATTGTTTGCTGAAACAACAGATAGGAAAAGAAAAAAAAAGAAGAAAGAAAATCATCTGTGTGCCCATCAATGAGGGGTATTGAATACATTTTAAAACGTGAAAGTATTACAACATTAGTCAAAAAACATCAGTGATGTGAGGACATTTCCAGCATATTTAATTGAGAAAAGCAAGATGCAGAGGACTATATAAAATGTCTCATTTTTGTAAAACAAATAGTAAGAGAAACCCTCTATCTGTGTGTGCATGTGTGTGTGAGCAATCTTTGCAAGTGTGGAAAAAATGTTGACACCGATACAAACGTTTGTTACGGATTGGGCTGAGGTGGGGATAGTGGGAGAAAGAAAGGAGAAAATAACTCAAAGAAAATAAGAAAGGGTTGATTTAGAAAAAACAGCATGTATAATAGAGCTCATGTATGTAGAATATCAATGTCAAAATGAAAATGGTAATTATCTACGTAGTGGAATATCTGCTTTTTACTTGTTTATTTTCCTTTACAGGGTTGTTTGATCCTTTTCATTTTCTTGATGACTATCTAAAATGAAATTAAAAGACAGTAATAAAATAACATAAAGGATCTTAGGAAGGCTGACAGGGTCTGAGTACCACAATACCACAGAGAGCCTACTGGTGCATGTGCTCACCCTAGAGGGCAGTGTTCTCTCATCTCCTTCTCTCCTGACCTTTCTGGTCCTTCCTCGCTGCACCCCAGGTGGGAACCCACTTTCCTCCACAACTGTGGACTCAAAGGCCTATTCTTCCATATTGTTGGTTACTTCTCCTTCTTGTCCACTTCTTCAGAGAGCCCCACTGGACATGAGACTTATGCTCCGTCTGCTACACCCATTGCACTGAAGATGTATCGGATGAGAGCCCATTTTGACTTTTCTCAGCATAAAAATCCCTAAAGAAGTAAAATCCCTCATTATGTTCACTTCCCCACTCTCCTGAAGAGAGCTGAGCCGTGGGATAGGAGAGGGGTCAGAAGCCAAACCCAGAGGAGGTGACAGAAAAAAGGGGCTGTGTCCAGGGCTTCAAGGTGCAAGCTGTCTCAGAGGTGAAGGGTCAGGGGAATGGGAGGAAGACTGGGTGGTTAGAGAAGAAAGGGCGCAGAGTGTTCATGGAGACGTACGGTGCGGGAAGAAGATGGAATGAGAGGAAAGAGAAGGCCAGATTCAAGTCCACTTGGAAATCTTGCTTGAGATCAACTGTGCAACCTTGGCTTCCCCTTCTGTGCCACAGTTCAGTTCTTTGCGTTGCAGAAACATCACATGCACTAGAGTGGCAGAGGACTGGTTCTCTTAACCCAGGAAAGCCCAAGGGAGCAACCTAGCAAAACCCAGTCCATGAAACGGGCAGTGACATCTCTATCCATACCAATTTGTATATGATTTTATCAAATTTTAAGAAAAGTTTTGGAGAACAAGTCCCAACATTTTAAGTTTGGCATTGCCGCTTCTCTAAGTACAGTAATGGATATTATTCCAGGAATGAGTATGAAGTAATTAAAAATAAATAATATTTGATGAGCAGAGTTATCAATAATCTTTGTTACGTATGACAAAGGTAACCCATTCAGTCCTCAGCAGATCCTTTCCAAAGTAGGTGAAAATCCTCAGAATATGATCTAAAACTAGGACATTTACTCATTCATTTAACAAATATTTATTGAGCTCCTGCTACGGGCTAGGAATGTGGGCATATGGGGTACATTAGTGAACAATATAGAACCACTTCTCTCGTGGAGCTGACAGTCAGCATTATGCCCATCAGAGGGAAACTACTCACTCTAGTTTGTTTCTGAGAGCAACTCAAGGAAGAGAAGGCATTCAATCCTAACTGATTTGTATCCTGGTGTTGTCTTTGAGAGTTCTCTTCTCATGCAATTTACTATCATGGGAAATACCAGCCACAAACATGTATGCAAAGATGCAAGTGGATGGACGATCATTAAAACGATGTTTGCAACAGCAAACTGGAAGTAACTAACCATAATATCCATTATTGGGGCCAGTTAAATAAATAATGGTGCTCCGAGCTAATGGACTACTATGCAGTCATTAAAAAGACGAGGCAGCTTTAGAGCTCCTAGGACAAGAACCCCAGGATGTTCTGAAATGAAAGAAGTAGGGTTGGGGAAATGGTGGGTACTGGGTGTGCCCACTTATGTAATGAAATGTGTGTACATTGGCATGTTTATACATGCATAGACAACTCATGGAGAAAGGTAAGAAGCTATTATGCAAGGTCACATCTCCGAAGGGGGACTTGGAGTAGGGCATGGGAAGGGTACAAAATTTCATGAAATTGTCTTTCCTATCAAATAGATGTTTTGTTACTACTTTTATTTCATTTTACCATGCATACGTGTGCTTTTTCACTTAAAAGTCATTAGCATAAAAAGATATTAATGAGCTTTAAGAAATTCTTATCTATAGTTCCGTCCAGTATGTCAGAACCAGTATCTGCCACTGGCCACATGTGGCTATTTATATTTAAAGGTGAATTAAAAGAAGTGTTTCCATTATCGCAGAAGTTACATTGGACAGTGATGGATGCTCTTCATGAACCTAGAGCCAGAGAACTTTTCTGGAAATATCTAAGCCTTCACTCTTCACAGTAGAGTTGATGCAAAACAAACCAACAAACAAACAAAAAGCCAATACAGAACAGATTTTGCATACCTAACAAGATAGGCATTTCCTTAAATTTAACGTATGTCTCTCCCTCTCTCCCCGCCTCATTAACCAGAAGGAAAGTGAGAAACTCATCCCTTCAAAAGTCTACAGTGTCATGACTTAAGGCTTTAAGTTATTTTGCATATATTTTAAGTACTATTACAATGCCTGTGTACTTTTGCCCCATGGAAACCTAAATTAATGTTTACTGATGCTATTTGAAAGCACAAAGTAATAAAAATAAAAAAAACTAACAAGCCAAAAATCATCTGATCTTTTTATTACTGTATAAATACTGGTGCCTCCTCACTTTTTTAAATACTGGTGCCTCCTCACTTTTTATTACTGTATAAATACTGGTGCCTCCTCACTGGTGCCTCCTCACTTCTCCTCACAAGAATCCCTCATTGTCTAACTTGCTCAGGTTTCTGATGTCTCTCTCCACTCCAGGAAGCCACAGTGCTAATCCCAGCTGAGAGTGAAGCTTGAGTAACTACAGATCCCTAAGGGTTGTAAGCAGTATATTTGGTTCAATAAACTACAAAGAGCCAATGAATCAGTTAGAGATTCCCCATCCATTTGTACTCTGAAATTTTCATTTGTGTTTCTTAATCAGTCCAGTATCAATTTAAATCTTCCCCAGCACGCAAAATGGGGTCTTGGTCAATCAAATGCCAAGGAAGTCAACTTTAAGACTTAGTAAGGCTTCTTTCAATGATGGTAAGATAAAATGCAAAATTATTTCTTATCCTTGTCTTTTAGAGTGAAAATAGCTGATTCTAAAATTCTCTCCTCTGTGGATGGAACCACCTTACTCCCAGCTAATAGGACCTCAGAGCATCATGTGGCTGAAGACTTGCCCTCCTGAGAGCTCTCTGTGGAGGACACTTTGTTGATTACAGTATCTTCCACACAGAGCCCAGCACCCAGGCATCCGTTAGATGGGAGTTTCCATAATCAACCACTAGAAGAAGTGTGGATGAATATAAAATGCTCTTTCACTCAATTTCTTTTTTTCTATCTTTGGACTTCCCTGAAGAAACTGCAGTGACCTGTCATAGAGGAGAAAACAGAACCTGCAGAGAAAGTGCAAAGCTTTGTATTTATCTGCAAGCAGATATTCAGAATGACCTTCTTGCTACCAAGAGAGGAATATAAATCTCCCACCACTACAGGCTCTCCCTCTTCTTATTCACAGAATTATTCACAGAATCGTGTGAGTCGGCTTATAACAGAAACCTGATCTGAACTCACCATGCAGGGAGGTAAAAATGGGGCCTGGTCCAGCTTACAAAGAATATCCTGTCTCAGGCCAGGCACTTAACTGGGATAGCCTGAAGACAGGCCAGCGGGGGGAAGACGGGTACAACAGCATAGCTCTGCCATTCACTGTTACTCAGACTGAAAAAACACAGCAAAATACAATCCAGGATGGATCTGCATCAAGTTAGGAGGTACAAAATAGTAAACCATGATAGAATCAGTTTTATTTTTCTCTTTATCCACCAAGGCACTTTGAATATCAATTATATAAATAAGTATTGAAAAATTTATATCAGTCAACCATTATCCAGTCCATTCCTATGGGTAATTTTTAAGTAAACACAGCAGTGGGTTCACTAACACGATAACCCTGATAGATAATGATGTGTTCTTCATCAATGAAATTTCTCCAACAAAGTTGTCTTTTCGTGAACAAAAGGAACTTACTCAAATAAAGGGTAACATTTTCACTTTAGAGTCAGAAAGATGAGGGTTAGAGTTCATTCCTCTACTTACTGGTAATGGGACCTTGAGCAACTCACTCTATCTCTCAAGGTCTCAGTTTTCTCATCTGCAAAACTGGAATATCAACAGATCATAACCTGTAAGGTTCTTGTGAAGTTTAAACAAAGTATCATCTCTGCTCAGAACTGTGCCTGGTATATAAGCAATGCTCAATGCCGATGATATATTATGTCCTGTCTTCTTAAGGAATACATGTGGAGCATAATAGAATTTTTCATGATGACTGAAGCCCATCATTATGAACATCACGGTGTAGGGCAGAGACCTGCTTGTCCCTATACCTAGTGTTCCTGTTGTTTGGTGTATGGGACCACTTTCTGGCACACCCTTCCCCACCCCCCTATATCAGTCTGCTATGAGCCAGGAATCCAGGTGACCAAATAAGTTACTATTCTGCTTAAGACAAGTGTAAATGGGTTAACAGCAGTGATTCTCAGGTTAGAATCCCCCGGGGAGATTGAACTGAAGTGGAGTCAAGGCTTTGGCATTTCATAAATTCTCCAGATGATTCCAACAGGCAGGTGGGTGGTAACCACTGCTGTCAGGGGCTGTTCCCTCATCCTCTGTTAGTGGTCCAGGAAGCAGAGTAGTAACCAAGCTGCTGCAAGTGTAGTGGAAGGGGAGGTTCAAGATGTCCTTTCCAGTTGAAGAGCCAAGGTCACAGAATGCTTTACAAATCCAAAGACTACCCCACCCCCCAAAGGAAGGCAAAGAGGCACCGAGGCGAACTCATTCCTTCAACCAGTGCTAAATGAGGTTACTGTGTTCCAGGCCTGGTGCTAGACACATGGGGTATGTTAGTGAATAAGACAGACATGGCCCCAATCCCCTGCCTGCACAGAGGCGTGAGAAGAAGGCCAACGTGCAGCAAAAAAAACATGTGATGTTGGTCTAATCAACACAGCAACTGTCTTGAAAAGGGCATAATGGAAGCACACATGTATGTTAGAGTTAAATGGAGACCAAGCTTCATCTACTATCATGGGAAGTTAATAAATCATGACTAAAACTGGAATTTTTTAAAAAAGGTTGTATACAAGCATGTTATTTATAAACAAATTGATCGTTTTTTAAGACAATTAAAAAGTGTTGAAAGTGATTTTCTCTAGGGCGAAGGAAAGAGAGAATGGGATGCTGTTTCTGTAGCAAACCTTGTAAACTATATGACTCTTCAAATTAAGTACATGTATAAGTCTGAGAAAAAAAATTAAAACAGAAATATCTAAAATCTAAACAAAAATGAACTAATAATAACATAAAGAAACACTTCTGGAATGCTGGCATGTTGAGCTACCAAGACCCTCTCTCAAGTGAAACAACCATAAAATTGGCAAAAATTATTTTTTTTTAAATTGAGTCTCTGGAAATTGTTCTAAAAGCATACAGCAAATGGAGAAATATTTATTCCAGAAAATGTACTAAATCTCAGTAAGAACAGTGAGTGTCTGTAACATCTGAGCCATAACATGGTCCCTCTCCACCCCACTCCCACCTCAGCGTGATAGAAGCTCTACTCCAGGCAGGTACAACCAAAAACGCGAGGATCCCACTCCCCTCGGTCCCCACCCAAAAGCTACAGTTTCTCCCCAGGGCAAGGAAGCCACCAACACTTCTCATTCCCTTTCCCCCAGCTCTATGTATCAGAAGTTCTATTCCAGGCAAGCATGGCCAAGATGTCTGGGCCTCCCTCCTCCACGCAGCCCCCACTCATAGGATGAAAGTTCTACCCCTGCCCGGCACAGCAGGCTGAGAATACTGGGTCCTGACTGCCTGCCCTAACCCCAGCTCACTTTTTGGTTGGAGATTCCACACCAGGAGAAGCAAGCTGAGAATACCTGAGGCTACCACTCTTGCCCCACACACCACTCATAATTAAAGGGCTTCACTCCAAGAGAAGCAGGCCACTGTTCCAGAGCAGTATCACAGAAGCTCTTCCCAGGGGTAGAGACAGGTTGTAAAAACAGAAAGCTCTGTAAATATCCCTCAGGTGACTTACTTCCTTTGGAACAGAGTATAGGAAAGTTCAAGCCACAGGGCACTGTCAAAAACAATGGAGATTCCATTGGTGCACAATTAAGAGGAGCATGGAACTAATAGCTTCATGATAGCAATGAGTGAAATAGGAGACAAGCTAGAAGTTTAACAGAGAAAAGCCACAGAAAGAGTGTCAGGAAGAGTCATCCTAGAGTCAGAGCAAGCCCCAAAGACTGGCTTCAGATAACTCCCCTGCAAAGGGGTCTAACTTTAATTGGATCAGACTGTGGAGTACTTTATGCCCCAGAATGTTGTTAAAAATAATGGAACAATCAGCTTGCAGTTAGTGGAGATTAATAGCTGGGTGTGGTACCAACAGAGGCAGAGCATCCAGAAACTCAGCAGGGAAAGCAAAGAAAGAGATGGACGGCAACAGCCTGGCCAAAACCACTGTCATGCCCTAGGTGACTTCGTGCATGCCCAAGGGAGCAAGATCAAAGGTGGCACACTGCAGAGAACATGGACGTCACTGACCTGGCTCAGCGGAGTCACTGAACAGATAAGAAGTCAAACACCAGCAAGCTTTAGGGGAGTGGGGGAGGGGAGTTAGTATCCAGAGTTGCTGAAATGTCCAACAAACAAACAAGCAAAATTAATACACATGCAAAGAAACAAGAAAGAGTGATGCATACACAGAAAAACTACACAAAACAAAATAAAGCAAAAAAT
This sequence comes from Globicephala melas, assembly GCF_963455315.2. Classification (NCBI taxonomy): domain Eukaryota; kingdom Metazoa; phylum Chordata; class Mammalia; order Artiodactyla; family Delphinidae; genus Globicephala; species Globicephala melas. Next base: position 4,666,963 of record NC_083317.1, on the reverse strand, counting down.
AAAACCCAGGCAGCAGAAACTACCTTTGAGAGACACATATTTAGAGTTTAGCAGATAAAGACTTGAAAACAGCTTTTATAAAAGATGTTCATCAGAATGCCATGCTTAAAGAATTAAAGAATGGTGTAACAATGTCTCACCAAATAGAGAATATTAACAGAGAGACAGAAATTATAAAAACTAACCAAGTGGGAATTCTGGAGTTGAAAAGTACAACCACCAAAATGAAAAATTCACTAAGGGGCTCAACAGTAGGCATGAGTTGGCAGAACAAAGCATCCATGAACTTGAACGCAGGTCAATAGAGACTGCGCAATTGGAGGAACAGAGAGAAAAAAGAAAGACAAAAATGAACAGAACCTCAGTAAATATGGGCGATCATAAAGCACACCAACATAAAGGTAATGGGTGCATCAGAAGAGCAGAGAAAGCACAAAGAATGCTTCGTAAAAATAGCTGAACACTGCACCAATTTGATAAAAGTCTGCAATTTATGTATTTAAGAAGCTCAATGAACTCCAAGTCAGATAAATCCAAGAGATTCAAACCCAGACCCACTTTGGACAAAATGTTGAGTGCCAAAGACAAAGAGAAATTTTGAAAGCAACAAGAGAAAAACAAGTTAACACATACAAGGGAACCCTAACAATATGAACAGCTGACTTTTCATTAGAAACGATGGAAGCCAAAGCAGTGGGATGACATATTCAAAATGCTAAAAACAAACATACAAACAAAAAAAATCTGTAAACCAAGGCAAGAATCTTATATTTAGGAAGGTTATTTTTCCAAAGGGCAAGTGATATTAATGATATTCTGAGAAAGAAAAAAACTAAGCAAATTCATTGATAGCAGACCTACCTTATAAGAAATACTAAAGGAATGTATTCAGCCTGAATACAGTTTACACCAGACAGTAATTCCAATTTACACAAAGAAATAAGGAGTGCCAATAAATGAAATCTTATAGTTAATTGTAAAAGAGAGTTTAATTGCGTATTTACTCTCCTTTCTCCTCTTAACTGTTTTAAAAATCAATTGTTTAAAATAATACATATGTAATTGTATTATTGGTTCTATAACCTACAGAATTATAATATATTTGACAGTAAAGGGGGCAGATGGGAACAAAATTATATTGGAGGAAGAAAATGACACAAGATGGTAATTCAAATCAACAGAAGGAAAGAGAATCAGAAATGATAAATAAGGTTAATTTAACAAGCTTACAATTATACAAAAATAGGAGGAAGGAATGGAATTACACAGGAGTAACATTTCTATAATCTCATTTGAATTACTTTAATATAAATCTAGAAGACATTCTGATAAGAAGATGTCTATTGTAACCTCTAGAGCAATCACTAGGGAAAAAAAAACCTATAAAAATATAGTGAAAAATCATTAAATAAATTAAAATGCCACCTTAGAAAATATTCACTTAATTCAAAAGAAAGCAAAAAAGACATGACACGTATAGAAAACAAAAAGTAGAAGGGCAGACAAATCCATCCATATCAATAATAACATTAAATGTGAATGAATTAAACAGTCTAACCAAAAGCAGAGATTGTTGGACTAGATAAAACAAAACCAAGATCCAACTACATGGTAACTACAGAAGACACACTTTAAATTCAAAGGTATAAAGAGATTGAAAGTAAAAGGGTGGAAAACAATCTACAGCAATCATAAAAGAAACTAGAGCAGTTGTGTAAATATCAGATGAAATAGACTTTAAAGCAAAAAATGTTTCTAGACAAAAAGAGGGGAAGTTTGGAATGATAAAACATCAATTCTTCATAGGATATAACAGTTATAAACATATATGCTCTAACATCAGAGCCCCAAAATAGGCGAAAAAAAAACTGACAGAATGCAAGAAAGGAATAGACAATACAGAAATAATTATTGAATATCTCATTTTTAATAATGGATACAAGAACCAGGCAGAAGGCCATTGAAGAGGGCTTGAACAACACCTTAAATCAATTAGACCTAACAGACAGCTCCAAAACACTTCACCCAACAAGAGCAGGTTATATGTTCTTCTCAAGTGCACATGAAACATTCTCCACATAGACCGTATGTTGGGCCATATAACAAGCCTAAACAAATTGAAATCATACAAATGATGCTTTGACCACAGTGGAAAAAAATTAATAACCAATAACTGAGAGACATTTAGGAAACTCGCAAATATTTGGAAATTAAACAACATGATCCTAAACTATCAATGGGTTAAAGAAGAAATAAAAAGGGAAATCAGAAAATATTTTGAGATGGTTGAAAATGAAATACAAAACTTATGGAATGCAGATTAAGTGACACTTAGAGGAAATCTTACAGCTGCAAATAAATGCCTGTATTGAAAAATAAGACAGATCTCAAATCAATGACCTAGTCATCTACCTTAAGACACTGGGGAAGGAAAACATCAGACTGAACCTAAGCAAGCAGATGGAAAGACATGTTAAAGAGTAGAGCAGAAATTAATGAAATAGAAAATAGCAAGACAATAGATAAAATCAACAAAAACGTCTTTGAACAGATTAACAGAATTAACAATCCTTTACTTAGATTGACTTAGAAAAAAGAGAGGAGATTCAAATTATTAAAACTAGAAAATAAACATGAGCGATTCCTATTGATCTACTAAAAAGTATTATACAGACATACTATGAAAAAATGTATGCCAGTAAATTATATAACTTAGCTGAAATGGATAAATTCCTAGAAAAACACAAACTCCTGAAACTGACTCAAAAAGAAACAGAAAATCTGAATAGACCTGAAATAAGTAAAGAGATTGAATTAGCAATCAAAACCCACCCACCCAAACAATGTTCAGGCCCAGATGGCTTCACTGGTGAATTCTTCCAAACATTTAAAAATGATTAATACCGGCCTTCCCTGGTGGCACAGTGGTTAAGAATTCGCCTGCCAATGCAGGGAACATGGGTTCGAGCCCTGGTCCGGGAAGATCCCACATGCCGCAGAGCAGCTAAGCCTGTGCGCCACAACTACTGAGCCTGCACTCTGGAGCCTGTGAGCCACAACTACTGAAGCCCGCGTGCCTAGAGCCCGTGCTCTCCAACAAGAGAAGCCACCGCAATGAGAAGCCCGAACACCGCAACAAAGAGTAGCCCCCGCTCACCACAACTAGAGAAAGCCTGTGTGCAGCAACGAAGACAAACACAGCCAAAAATCAATCAATAAATAAATTTGTAAAAAAAAAATAATAATTAATACCATTTTTTCATAAACTTCCAAAAATTAGAAGTGGAGAGAACATCTCCCAGTTCATTACATTAGGCCAATATTCACCTGATACTAAAACCAGACAAAGACATCATGAGAAAACTATAGACCAATATCACTTATTAATATAGATAAAAAATCTCCATCTACATGCTAGAAAATGAATCTAGCAACCTACAAAAGGATTGTACATCATGAACAGATTGCATTTATGCCAGGATGCAAGATTGGTGTAATATCTGAAAATCAATTAATGTAACCCATGTCAATAGAACAAAGGACAAAAAAAACAGGATCATCTCAAAAAATGCAGAGAAAGCATTTGACAGAATTCAGCACTCTTTTGCAGTAAAAGCACTCAGCAAACTAGGAACAGAAGGAAACTTTCTCAGTCTGATAAAGGGCATCTACAAAAAACCCACAGCTGACATCATAATTAATGGTGAAAGGCTGAATACTTTCCCCCCAAGATCAGGAATGTGGCAAGGAACTTTGCTCGCACCATTTCTATTCAATGTTGTACTGGAAGTTCTATCCAGTCAGTTGGGCAAGAAAAGAAATTAAAGTCATCCAGACAGGAAAGGAAGAAACAAAACTACCTCTGTTTGCAAATGACACAATCTTGTATATGTAAAATCCTGAGGAATTCACCAAAAAACTACTAGAACAATTGAACAATTTGAGCAAGGATGCAGGGTACAAGGTCAATATATACAAAGCAATTGTAGCTCTATACAATTTCAATAAGCAACCTGAATATGAAATTAAGAAAACAATTGCATTTATAACAGCATCAAAAATAGTAAAATACTTGGAAACATATTTAACAAAAGAAATGAAAAATGTGCATTCTGGAAACTATGAAACGTTGCAAAAAAGTAAAGAAGAAAATTAAATGAAAAAAATCTCGTTTATAGATTAAAAGACAATATTGATATTTTTTGTTTTTGTAGAAAAACTATGGAATATTTCCTTAATGACATATTTTTATGAGTAACACATGAGATAAAGAATTTTTTTAAAATTTCACTCAATAGTTTTATTGCTTTCCTTTCAGTTTTACTGAGATATAATTGACATACAGCTCTGTACAAGTTGAAGGTGGCATAATGATCTGACTTGTGTACGTCATGACTTGATGACCACAGTAAGTTTAGTGAACATCCATCACCTCACATATTAGACAAAATAAAAGAAAAGGAAAATCATTTTCCTGTGATGAGAGCTCTAAGGATCTACTCTCAACAATTTTCATATATAACATACAGCAGTGTTACTTATATTTTTTATGTTGTACGTTACAACCTTAGTACTTATTTACCTTATAATTGGAAGCTTGTACCTTTTGACCACCTTCATCCAGTTCCCCCTCCCCGTAACTCCTGCCTCTGGTGACCACAAATCTGACCTCTTTTTCTATGAGTTTGTTTGTTTTGAAGTATAATTGAGCTACAACTACATGTTAGTTCCTGGTGCACAATAACAGTGTTTTGATACTTCTGTACATTTTTAAATGATCAACGTGGTACATCTAGTTACCATCTGTCATCATATAAAGACATTATTACTGACTATCTTCCCCATGCTGTACATTTCATACCCGTGACTCATTTATTTTGTAACAGTTAAGCTTGAACTTCTTAATCTCCTTCAACTATTTCTCCCATCTGCCTTCCCTTCCTTCTGGCAACTCTCTTTGGTCTCTGTTTTGTTATGTTTGTTGATTCATTGTAGTTTTTAGATTCCACATATAAGTAAAATCATACAGTATTTGTCTTTCTCTGACTTATTTTACTGAGCATAATATCCTCTAGGTCCATCCATGTTGCTGCAAATGTCAGAATTTCATTTATTTATGGCTAATATGCCATTATATATGTATATATATAATATATACCACATCCCCTTTATCCATTCAGCTATTGTTGGGCGCTTAGGTTGCTTCCATGTCATGACAATTGTAAATAATGCTGCAGTGAACATAGGGGTATATATATATATTTTTTTCCAATTAGTGTTTTTGTTTACTTCTGATAAATATCCAGAAGTGGGATTGCTGAATTGTATGGTAGCTCTATTTTTAATATTTTGAAGCACCTCCGTACTGTTTTCCATAGGGGCTGCATCAACTTACATTTCCACCAACACTGTACAAGGGTTCCCTTTTGCCACATCCTCGCCAACATTTGTTATTTGTTGCCTTTTTGATAACCTCAATTCTGACAGGTGTGAGGCAGTATCTCATTGTGGTTTTGATTTGCATTTCTCTGATGATTAGTGATGCTGAGCATCTTTTCATGTGCCTGTTGGCCACATGTATGTCTTTAGAAAATTGTCTATTCAGACCCTCTGCCCGTTTTTCAATTGTGTTGTCTGTTTTTCTGATGTTGAGTTGTATAAGTTCTTTGTATATTTTGGATATTAACCCCTTATTGGATATGTCATTTGCAAATATCTTCTCCCATTCAGTAGACAACCTTTTCGTCTTGTTGATAGTTTCCTTTGCTATGCAAAAAATTTTAGTTCAATGTACTCCCATTTGTTTATTTTTGTTTTTGTTTCCCTTGCCTGAGGAGATATATCCAAAAAAATACTGCTGAGACCAATGTCAAAGAGCATATTGCCTATGTTTTCTTCTAGAAGTTTTATTGTTTCAGGCCTTACATTTAAGTCTGTAATCCATTTTGAATTTGCTTTTGTATATGGTGTGAGAAAGTAGTCCAGTTTGATTCTTTTTCATGTAGCTATCCAGTTTTCCCAGCGCCGTTTATTGGAGAGGCTGTCTTTTCCCCAATGTATATTATTAAGATGACAATATTTCCCAAATTGATCTACAGATTCAGTGCAACCCCTATCGAAATAATAGATGGTTTTCTTGTAGAAATTGAGAAATTAACCCTAAAATTCATAAGTAACTGAAAAGGAAAAGAATAGTCAAAACAATATTGAAAAGGAAGAATAAAGTTGGAGGACTCACACTTTCTAATTCCATAACTGACTACAATGAGAATAGATTTTAAAAGTTCTCATCAAAAGGAAAAATATATATAACTATATGAGATTGATAGATGTTAGCTAAACTTATTGTTGTAATCATTTTGCAAGACATACATATATCAAATCATTATGTTGTACACTTTAAACTTATTCAATGTTATATGCCGATTATATCTCAATAATACTGGGAGGGGGAAACTTACTACAAAGCTACAGTTATCAAGATAGTGCGGTCTGTAAATCAACGGGGCAGAATTGAGAGTCCAGAAATAAACCCTTAATTTTGGGTGACTTAGTTTTCAACAAGAGTGCTAAGAAAATTCAAGACGGAAAGCATAATCTTTTCAACAAGTGGTGTTGAGACGACTGGACATCCACATGCGAAAGACTGAAATTGGACTCTTTCTTCACATCACACACAAAAATTAACTCAAAATGAATCATACACCTAAATGTTCAATGTACTCTCATTTGTTCTACACCTATAAAACTCCTGGAAGAAAAGATAGCAGTAAATCTTTGTAAACTTGCATTAGGCAAACTATTATTATATATACCATCCAAAGCACAAGTGTCAAAACAAAAATGCATAAATCAGACTGTAGCAAAATTAAAAGCTTTTGTGCTGCAAATGACACCATCAAGAAAGTGAAAACACAACCCATAGAATAAGAATATTTCAAAATCATATCTGATAAGGCACTTATATCCAGGACATACAAAGAACTCTTATAGCACAATGATTAAAGAAATAAATACTCCAATTAAAATAATGGGATCTAATTACACATTCCTCCAAAGAAGATATGCAATTGGAAAATAACACATGAAAAAACAGTCAACATCGTTCGTCATCAGGGAAATAGAAATCAAAACCTCAATGAGGGCTTCCCTGGTGGCACAGTGGTTGAGAGTCCTCCTGCCGATGCAGGGGACACAGGTTCGTGCCCCAGTCTGGGAAGATCCCACATGTCGCGGAGAGGCTCGGCCCGTGAGCCATGGCCTCTGAGGCTGTGAGTCCGGAGCCTGTGCTCCGCAATGAGAGAGGCCACGACAGTGAGAGGCCCGCGTACCGCAAAAATAAATAAATAAATAAATAAATAACCTCAATGAGAAGCTGCTTCACTAAGCAGCAGGAAGACGTAAAAACAAATGTCCCAAAGGATCTGAAGAAATTGAAACCCTCATTCACTGTTGCTGGAAAAGTAAAAAGGTACCATTACTTCGTAAAACAGCTTGTCAGTTTCTTTAAAACATTAAACACAGAGTTACCATACGACCTAGCAATTTCACTCCTAGGTAACTACTCAAGAGAAATGAAAACTTATGTCCACACAAAAATGTGTACATGAATATTTTTAGAAGTGTTATTCATAGTTGCCCCAAAAATGGAAACAACTCTAATGTACATCAACTGATGAATAGATAAATAAAATATGGTATATTCATATAATGAAATATGATTCAGAAATAAAGGAATGAAGTACTGATGATCAATAGAGATGAATCTTAAAAACACTACGCTAAGTGAAAGAAGCCGGTCACAGAGGACACATATTGGGTGATTCCATTTATATGAATGTCTGAAATAGGCAATTCCATAGAGGGAGAATAGATTAGTGGGTTGCCAAGGGCTGGGGGAGGTGCAATAAAGGGAATTGACTTCTAGTGGGTAAAGGGTTTCTTTTGGGGGTGACAAAAGTGTCCTAAAATTAGATGTAGTGATGTCTGTACATGTCTGTGAATATCCTAAAAAACATTGAATTGTACACTGTAGATGGGTGAATTCCATGATATATGAATTACATCTCAAGGCAGCTCTTTAAAAACTACTACATAAGCAAGAGGCAGAAAGAATTTTAGAGACTATATTTACTAAAATTTCTCAGTGAGTATAGAGGCTCTTTGCTTATGAAATAATGGGATTTTGTTCACCTTGAAGCCATGATATTTTTCATGTGAGAGCAAATGTTTCATGACAATAGCTCATGATCTATTTAAAATATAAGTTTATAAATATAATAAAAATGCAGGGTGAGCTAATTCTTATTTATAACTTAAAAAATATAATAAAGATGCAGAGTGGATGACTATATCCAAGCCACTGTGCCTACTGGCCGGTCTCCAGCTACTGCTCTGCCCTTCTCTGCCCTCTGCTCCTTAAGCGGCTTGACTCCAGGGACTTCGTCATCCATGCTCCCTGGGATTCCGGCTTCCAGTGAGTTTGACCAATAGAGACATGGGTAGGGGACTAGAAGGCAGGAAGAGAGAGCACTGATTAAATATCCCTCCTCCCTCCCTCCCACGCCATGGTTTTATCAGTAGCGTATTCCCTGTGGCCACAACCCCTGTCTGCAATTCTATCTTCCACAGTTCTTCCAACTATTAACAGGGTCCTGTAACACCCTTCTCTCCTCTTTCCCCTTCATTCTTAGGAGTAGAAAAGCTTTTCTGCTGGGACCATTCTTTAGTTATGTCACCACCTCTCATCAGGGCCCACACCTTGGTATATGCACGTGTTGTCTTTTTCCTGTGGGGGGAGGGGGGCCTCAGTGGAGACACAGAATTTCACATCAATTCCTTACTCAACACGAACCCTGGCCTTTCAGATCCACATCATCAGGACAGGACATGTAACAACGGGATTCTTCCAGGTGGCCTTTTGCTTCTAGTTTTCCACGACACTAGAGATGCTCCAGCAAGCAACAGAGTTTTACTGTAAAAGTCAACATTTTCCTCCCAAATGAATGAACTGTAAACATGGTCTGGGTACCTCATGCATAATCTCTCAAATAAAAGAGTAAGAATCAAAATAATTTTTAAAAGTTAGTTACATTGTACAAATTGGACACCCAAATAATATTTAAAGCTCACTGGACGCACACGTTTGGCGTAGAAAACCGAATCCCTAGCTTCCACTCGTGTGAGTGTGTGCGGGCCTCCGCACCTCATTCGCCTTTCTGCGTGAAGCGGTTCTCAAACCCGCCGAGGCTGAGCCGTCTGCTGTCTTCCGTGTCCTAATACAGCCACACTAACAGCCTCAGTCTTTCCTCGGGATGCATGACAATTCATCCAGAACTAGCAAAGCCCAAATGAGACACATTTTGGTTACTATGCCGGGTTTCTGAAGGAATGATTTTTAAAATTACAAAAAATACTTGGTGGCTTTCTTGTGGGTTAAGAAGTTCATTGCGCTCTCTTCAAGGCTGCTTTAGCCATTGGTGCTCATCCCTTTCCTTCAGGTCGTATAATATCAGATCTCTTCATTAACGTGCTGGCTGGAGAGGTTTCTCTACAGCAACTAAAAGGCCCAAGAAGGGGACGTTTATGGCCTCTCATGCATCACGAGCCCATCTCTGGTGACGAACACAAAGGCCGACTTCAAGGGAGGTCAGTCTCTGGGATGTGAGTTGAGGAACCTCTGGGCAGAGTCCTTGTCTGGGAATATCAACCCCTCCACCTGTCACTCTGCTGTGAGGGGGTCATCCCTTTCATCAGGGTTTCTCTAAGTGGGTGTCTACATTTGTAGAGTGGAGACTGACACTGGTCAGCCTAGTAACGTTTGTTACCCCAGAGGATGGGGCTGGAACGCCTAGGGGCAGAGAGAGATTATTAACATATTATTGCATCATTTCGCTTGTTACAACAATATGTATCACTTAGGTAGTTTAAGAAATTTAATACCAAGCATTTATTAGGTTAAAAGTAGCCCTGTAGAGCTAGCGTTCTGAGAACGTATTTTGGGAACTCTTGTTTTCAACCAGGTTCCCACTGATAAAGTCCAACCTCCTTCCCACAGTTTAGAGGGTCCTGGAAAACCACATCCCAACGTGGACATGCCTCTCTTCCCAGGAAGCTTGTGTGCAGGGATGCTGGGTGCCAGCGCCACCAGATATCCACAGCTCCCAGACACACCAACTATATCACGCTGGCCCCTCTGCCAGAAACTCCCTCCTTTCCCTCTGCCTGGGGAGAGCTCTCCCTTAACCCACGGGAGCCAGTTCAGATGTCACCTCCCGTCACCCAGACTGAGGTCTAGCGCCCTCTCTGGGTTCCCACACGTCCCACCCACTGGCTGCTGACCTACCTCACTTTCTGGGGGCCGTGGAGGGCTCAGGTACCTCAATCACACTCAAGAATAGCAGGTCTTTACAGAGCATCTCTTGCCCTTCCCCCCATGAAGCTCTTTTACAAGAGTCCTCCCAACAGCCTAGGAGGTAGAGAGGAGTCTTTCCCCATTCTACCAACTAGGGACCCCAAATTTGGAAAAGTTGCAGAACTTGCCCAAAGTTACATGGCTACGGCCACTGGGGTAGCCAAGATGCCAATCCTGCTAGCCAGCTTTGGATACCCACACTCAACCTGGGAGCCTGACATGGAACCGTCTGTTCCCTGCGAGGATGCCAGTGGGAGCCTCTTATGTTCACCTTCCCCCAGGAGCTGGCAGGACTGCCACGTGATGGATATTTAATAAATGACCGCTGAACAAATAAAGGAAAGAGTTGATTCCTCTTAACTTGTTGTTTTTAAGACATTATTACTCCTGGGCAGGGCTCTGCCTTAATTCCCTAAGGAATTTCCAGGTATAGCTTCTATTACCAACACCTGAGCAGGGTGACTGGATGGAAACAGTCCTGATACAGTGCCTGACACTTGATAGACTCAGCAAATGCCTTCTTTCCCCCCAAGCTAGACAGAGGTTGGACATGGCGAGGTGTGAGAGGGTCAGAGTGTGCCCGGTGCACACTGATGCAGGACGGAGAGGAGGTCACAGCCAACCCCCGTCACCCCTCTATCTCCATTAGAACTGGGCTGTGCACAGTATTGAAATCAGGGCAAGTCCCTAGTCCCACCTCACTCACCAAAATGTCCACTGTGCACTGTCTCAAATAAAATCAGCGGCAGCCCAGCTCTTGTTTGTAGGTCATAATCAAAACTTGGAAGGGCTCAGTCCTTCGAGGTGACCGCCAGGTGGGGTCGGAGCTGAAGATCACACCTGGGTCCTCTGACGCCAATGCAGATCTCCATCTCTTCACACAGCGCCCCCTCTCCGCGTGTGTTTTCCATCGCCTGATATGCATAATTAACAGGAGGAATGATCTGATTTTGCTTGTTTCCCCTTTTTAGCTCCACCTCTCAGTCCAAAAACCAGGTAAAAAAAAATGTAAAGGCCTCCTTTAAAAGTTCCATGCTCTGGAGCAGGAACTCCAAGAGTTCCATGCTCTTGGAGGCAGGTGGGCCTCCAAGAAAAGTTCCATGCTCTGTCGTCTGAGAGCTTTTTTCTTCTGGAGGAGACGACACGTGCCTCCACTCCTGTACACTCTCCAGGCTTAGAACTGGGGTAGGGTGAGGCGATACCAGAGGGAAAATTTTTGTCCAGTAGTAAATGACTACGTTTCCCTTCAAAATCTTCCACTAGAGTTTGGAGTGCATGAATGCATCTAGAAATTGAGGACTGAGATTAGAGAGAAGATTTTAAATAGAAAATAACCTCTGTATATGTCTCCATTAGGCATGAGGATGGGGGAACAAAGTCATTTCTTTGTATTAAAATGGAGCACCCCAGCACGATGAATGGGGGTGCAGGGCTCTGGATTTCAGTCTTATCGCAGTAAATTATATGATCAGGCCTAAATCACTTACCCTCTCTAATCCTTGATATTAAGTACCTATAAAATGGGAATAATACTGCTTGGGCTATTCTCACAAACATATTGTTAATCATATATAAAAAGGAAAAATATATAAAAGTTATTAAGAACATAAAAGTCTATAGGAGTGTCAGATTATTGTCATTCTTTATTTTTATTACTATGTATTAAGAAATAGAAAGAAAAAATATGTTTTGTATATTAATGTTTAAATTCTGAGGATCAAAGTTTTTCCAAATAATATAGAAGGTTTTATTTTATTCCATGGTGCTCCAGAAAGCAATTATTTATTTGTTTCTTCATTGAACCAACTTAATGAACAAATAGCGTGGATTGGTTATTGCCCATCTGTTTGTGCAAATACAGAGTAACATTTTACTCAGGAAAGAATGGTTCTAATTTTTCAAATCCATATTCCTATGCATAATAAATCCACAAAAATAATAATAGCTCTGAGATTCCAAAAGGGCAAGTGCCTTCTGATCCTCCCTTTTAAGGACAAGTATTTTTCCCCAGATCTAAATTTAAGTGACTGTGACCTACAGAGCTATTTTTTTAATAACAGTGTTATTGAGATAATTCACATATCCTACATTTGACCCATTTACACTGCACATTTCAACGGTTTGGTGATATCCACAGAGTTGGGAAACTATCACCAAATCTAATTTTACGTGAAGCTTGTCACCCCAGTAAGAAACCTTATGCTCATTTCCCTCCACCACTGCCCCCTGCCCCCCAGCCCTAGGCAAGCACGATTCTCCCCACTTTCTCTACGGGTGTGCCAATTCTGGACTTTTCATAGAAATGGAATCATACAGCATGTGACCATTTGTAATTGATAGGCTTCTTCCACTTAGCACAGGATTTTAAAGGTCCATCCATGTTGTGGCGTGTGTTATATGTTATTCCTTTCTATAGCTGAATAATATTCCACTGTACTGATATTCCGCATTGGAGTTATCCGATCACCAGTTGACGGACATTAGTTATTTCTCCTTTTAGCACTGCTTTACATTATGAATTATGCTGCTATGAATCTTAATGGACACATTTTTGTGTGGCATGGCAATTCATTCCATTTCTCTTGGGCGTATCCCTAGGAATGGAATTGCTGGGTCATATGGTAACTCTATTTTAAAATTTTTGAGGAACTTCAAGACTGTTTTCCAAGGTGGTTGCACACTTTTACATTCCCACGAGCCATGCATGAGGGTCAGGAATGATTTTTGAAGCATAATCCGTAAGATTCTCTCTTAGATGACGTGTGTCAGATCCGCTGCTGTGTGACCTTAAGCGTGTTGGGTACCAATATCAGCAGTGGAGCTGTACCTTGGGGAGAATATAATCTGCCTCTGAAGGTCCGTGAATGGGAGCTGCAGGGTAGCAGTCCGAGGCAGTTGCTCAGGCAAGGCTGCAGGCCTGCCATGGCTGGTCGTCAGGAGGAAAACAACAAAAGTGACAAAAACATATGAATTACAAAACAGTCATCATTATCCAGAACAAGGCAGGTCCACTGGAGGAGTACAAGCAAGTTAGGCCAGACAGGGCTCAAGTGGACAGGAACCAGTTTTTGGATGAGGATGAACCCCTGCCCCTCTTCTCTGCCCCAGGCACAAGCAGGGAACAGTGTCAGTCACTCGGGAACAGCAGGGTTGTTCCCAGATATTAGCAGGGAAAGAGCATGGGGAAGACTGTCCACAGAGACGACCCAAGCCGGCCGGGCAAAGTGGTAGTGTCCTGCTCGACCCAGAAATAACGGGTTCATCTGGACGCCTTTCCCCAACACGAAGATGCAGAAGAGCTCAATCCTCCAGCATCCTGTGTTCCATGAAAGACCTTAGACGAGAGTGACCAGAAATAGTCCATTGCACGTCCTGTTCTGTCAGGGAAAAACTGATCCCTGAATTTCTCAAACCAACTGCAAAGGTAAAACCAAAAAAGGGGTTAAAACACCCTGATGTGTGGGTGTCAGCCCTAATTTAAGCCCAACTTGGGGCGCAGACCTCACTATATGGCCCCTTAGGGACTCAACCCTAAGCCTTTTCAACAAAATGCAATTGAGCCCCTCTACTTAGAGCAGCCCCAGAATCTGAGGGGGAGCCTGGCGGGAAATCGACACTCCTCTGAAATGTTCCAAAAGAGAACATTGCGGGGGCGGGAGCGCTGAGAACATAAAGGGCCCACGTCGTGGAAGTTAGATTGCGCTGTGGCTTTACTGGTAAATCCAGCTTGAAAGATGGCACAGTTGTTTGCAGTTTATCCACTGGCAACACAAAAGAGGGTCCGTCGCTGAAATCCTGCATGGGAGCTCGATGTCCATTTTTGGATACTGTTTTTAGTTAGCAGAGATTGAAAAGGCGCCCCAGCCGCAGGGCGCTGGCCGCTCACCTGGGCAAAGCCCCGCCGCTTCCCGGTCCCCCGCGCTCCGCCCGGCTCCGCTCGCTCGCCACCCGCCCGGGGGCCGCCGCCCGCCCGCCGCCGCCGCCGCTGCTGCCGAGCCGCCCGGGCACGCGGCGCGGCCGGGCTCCGGGGCGAGGGCTGCGCTCGCCGCGCACCGCGCTCCTGCACACCTGCTCCCGGGCGCCGCGCCCAACGCTGCGGCCAGAGCGGGCCGGCGGGGCTGCAGCCCAGGTGCGCCGTCAGCTCAGGGGGCCGCCGGCAGGTCGGCAGGTGGACGGAGCCGCAGACGCGGGCGTGAGCTCATCCCGGGCGCCCGGCGCCCCGACTGCGCAGCAAGCGGCCTCCGGTGCGTCGGCCGTCAGCCTCCGCAGCCAGGCAGCAGGCGGGCGGGCAGGCTCATCTTTCCTCTCCTGCGGCCCGAATCACATTGATCCCTCGCTAACCTTCCCTGGCTGGGAGGCGGGCGGGTGGGCGGGCGAGGAGCGAGCGGAGCGGAGGCGAGCGGGGACCCCCTCCCCTGCCTCTGGCCGCTGGGGCGCTCTGCAGTCTTAAAGCAGCAGCCTAGCATCCGCGCGTCCAGAGTGGGAGGAAGGTAGGACCCTCAGGGATGGAGTACATTCAGTCCGGAAAATAAACAATGCGCTGGTCTGCCGCCCTGTATTCCGGGTCCTTTAACGAAATCTAGCCTGACATCATTGTTGATAGCCTCTGTTTTTTTAAAAAGCTAAAGAAATATTATCTTGCGCTCATAAACATGCCAACTTTAAGATAGGTGATAAAAATAGGCTGCACTGACTGTGACACTTCCTGCTTTGCAGAGGGCCTTAGCATACATCGTTCCTCCTCTTCCCCGCGACAGCTGTGTGACGCACGTATTGGTAGATTGGGCTCATTTTCCAGAGTAGGAAACGGATTTGGAGAACTGTGATCTGTCCACTAATAAGCAAGTGGTTGCGGAACAAGGCAGTCTTTCCAGCTGCAGGTCGGTACTCTGACGCCGCTGTTACCCTCTGTGATTGCCCGAACTGTCCTCCCATATTCCCTAACTTCTGTAGGAAACACTTTCTGAATTCTTTGTGGATCATTCCCTAAAGGCCTAAAAACAGACAATGCATCCTAGAAGCTAGAGGGTTTCCAGTTAACCGTGGAGAGCAAGACACAAGCTCCCCTCGGGAAGCTGACTCCAATGACAGGAAAAGAGTCGAGTCCAAAAGGACAGAGCGAGTGGAGGGGCGCTGAGCATGGGCAGAAGAGGCCAATGTAACCTGAAAAGCCATGGATTGGGGAGTGAGTTTGTGTGCTGAACTGACAGGAAAGAAGCTGGAAGCTTTTCCTGTTGCAAGGGGTCAACAAGAGGCAAGGTGCCTGGGCTTTAGGAACCTGGAATGACTGAGGCACCTAAAGGCACCAGGTGCTCTGAAGGAGAGTCTTCAAGGAAAGGTGGTATCCCAGGTGACCCCCTCCATGCACATCTCCCAGAAGATCCTGGCAGGAGACTTGGACAGACCTCCAGAGAGCATCTGGACTCAGTACCAGGAGCCCTGGGAACCCTGTGGATGGGGGTAGGTTGTGAGAAAAAAAAAAAAAAATTCAGTTGAAATCCACACCCCGAAGCTGAGCGCCTCCCTCCCCTTTGCTCAGACTCCATGATGCAGGCAGCCAAACTTACATCACCCCTGCCTGCACCCTCCCTTCCCTCCATGAGACCACTCTTTGGGAAAGTGACCCACAGGAGAAGAGACCCCCCAGATACTGGCATTTGACGGGGGTGTCCCCAGTGGGAAAGCCTAGAGAGAAGCCCACTAATTAACAAGCCCCTCCCTCCCATCTCATGCACGTGATATGTAGGTTTCCTCCTAACAACTCTGTTTTTTTTCTGAAATATAAATGTACATGGAAGGATTGACAGACATTCTAAGAAAAGCCCCGACTAAACACAAGGAAAGTCTTGTAATTAATGACCCTGAGAGATAACCAAAACGTTTCCAAACATGAAACAGGTATGTCATGATATGAAAAGGATTACTTACCTAAAAATGAGCTCTTGAAAAGTGAAAATATGAGAGCAGAAATTTTAAAACTCAATAGGATGATTGGAAGATAAAGTTGTCAGGAAGTTTCCCAAAAAGCAAAAGGGTGGAATGTAGGAGGAGAAAAAATAACTAGAAAATGAATCAAGGGAGCCAATATCTGAATCATAAGAGCTACTTAAAAAGTGAATAAAGATTGTGGAGAGAAAAATATTATCAAAAAACTTATTCAAGAAAGTTTCCCAGAACTGAAGGACCTTCTGGAATGAAAAGGTACATTGAGAACCTAGAACAAAAATATACCCACTGCTATATTTAAAATAGATAACCACCAAGGACCTACTGTATAGCACAGGGAACTCTTCTCAATACTCTGTAATAACCTAAATGGGAAAAAGAATTTAAAAAAGAATAGATACATGTATATGTATAAAAAACAAACAAAAAAATAAACCTGGTGTATATCTTTAAACCAAAATAAATAAATAAATCCAAAGCACTTCATTATGAAATTTCTGACCCCCTAGGAATAAGGAGAATAGCCTAAAAGTTTCCTAAAATTTTTCACATTGAATGATCGTGGTCCATAAGGGCATCATATTTCTCAATAGGACTATGAGGACATAGAGGTGCGATGTCTAAAATCCTAAGGAAGAAGAATGGCTCGTCTACCCTGGCCTATCCATCACCTCACAGTATAGGGTAGAATAAAGATAAACATCTCTAAAATGTTACCTTCCAGGAATCCCTTCCAACAAAGCTACTGGAAGACTTAACTTCACCAAAACTAGGGAGTGAAGCATGGAAGAGAAAGACATTCCCCACACCCGCCCTCAGGAAGCAGGGATCCCTAGGAGAGAAAGACAGAAGGATTGAGAAGCAGGGTCCCAGGACCAGAGCTGCCAATCATTCTCAAGAGCAGGCAGTTAACACTGGAGCTGGGCACAGAGAGCATCAAGAATGAGGCTTCCAAGAGAAAAAATAAATAAACACTAACAGATTACCTGATGTTTCTGAATGAATGGAGAGACTGATAGTTCTGTTTGCATGCATAGAACTGAAAATGACAGTTATGTAGAAAACAAAACAAGTGGGAAAATTGAAGCACCTGTTACCTTCAGGAATAACAAAATTTGTACAAGAAAGGAAATGTCATGGCAGGACTCCATCGGCCAACTGTGATTACTATTTACACAGTGATCATGTAAATACTGAAAGTGAGTTAACCAAAAGTCAGTACGCTAGTATACTGGGAGGGTAGGGATGAGTGCCTTCTTACGTGGTAGAAGGAAGAGGTATAACAGAACTGAAACTCCATCAACCATAGCAGGAAGCCAGTAGATAACGCCTTCAGCAGAATGAAATGAAGAAATCCTAATAAAATCAGGCTGAGTTCAGAATACGAAGGTAAATACCAGAAAAGGAGAAAAACCTTTAAAAATTGAAAATAGCTTCTGCGGAGTGCAAGTTCATGGTGGACAGGGGGTAAAGAAATGTATCTTTTTTTTTTTTTTTTTTTTGCTTCTAATCCCGGAAATGCTAGAGTAAAATGGCACTGAAAAAAAAGTGATGCTTAAAATAAACAGTGTCAAGGGAGGGTGGCATTCTTTGGAAGCTAACGAAAGGCCAGGGTGAGCTTGCCTGTCCTGCGGGTCAGGGCACGTGGCCCAACCCACGTTGGTCCTTTGTGCAATTGGGCACCACCTGGTGGCCAATGTCTGCACAGACATGATCTATTGACAGGGATGGTTTGCGTTGTATGGTGGGCCTGGGAGTCCCAGAAAAGTGGCAGCAGTTCCTGAATTCTCCTGGTGACTGGGCACCAGTTTGATGGTGTTTGTGATCTGAGGAAGGTGAACTGGGAGGTACTGGGAACAAGGAAACTCATTCTTTATCTTCCCACTTATGGAACTGGGGTCTCCTGCCATTTCCTGTCTTGGTTTCAACCTTCTCTCTGAGTCTTGCCTCCCTCAAGAGAGAATCAGGGCTGAGCACCACTCATGTTATATCTGAATTTTTAACATCACTTTTTATTGCCAACACGTAATAGGAGATTACTCTTTTTAACTTTAACTTACTCACAGTACCTGTATTACTTTTTTTTTAATAATAAAAACGATAAAACATTTAAGGGACAAAAGTGTCATAAGCCCCGAACAAGGACCAAATATCTGAGAAAAAAGAATCACCAATCTAACGAACCCATCCCAACCCTCAAGCTCATGTGCAAGGGTAGAATAAACACAAGACCTCAGAAGTGTTACCTTCCATGAATCCTTTGTTGGTTCCCTTTCACACCTTCTAGCAGATTTCGGCTACATTTTCTCAGTTAAAAAAAGTTGACAATATATTTCTTTAGCAGCTCAAGGTTGCATGACTTTTTTGTGTGTGATCTGTTCCGTCCTTAACAAACCTTTTCTTACAGAAAAAAAAAAAATGTTTTGGCCTTTTTTTCTTCCCCTAGCTCATTGTGGTTACAATTTGCACTCATGTATTCAGTAAAATTCTAGAATAAGCATCACTGTCCATAAAATGCCCTTGATAACACTGGGGACAGTTTTTTATTTTTTGCGGTACGCGGGCCTCTCACTGCTGTGGCCTCTCCCGTTGCGGAGCATAGGCTCCGGACGCGCAGGCTCAGCGGCCATGGCTCACGGGCCCAGCCGCTCCGCGGCATGTGGGATCTTCCCAGACCGGGGCACGAACCCGTGTCCCCTGCATCGGCAGGCGGACTCTCAACCACTGCGCCACCAGGGAAGCCCTGGGGACAGTTTTAAAGTCACATCCTGAGTGGCACATTTCACCTGCCTTTCCTCTCACATTTCAGGTATTTTGACTGACTTCTCTCCAAGCCTTCCCTTGCCTTTTTGGGCTGCAAATCTCAGCGTGGCCTGGGGAACGTTTGCCAGTAAATGTTTATCTGTCAGTAAAACGTTATTATCCTATATGAGCAGATCACTTTTGTAAATGCAAGGGGCTGCGCTAAAACATCCTACATCCAAACCATTTGAATACAATTCAGTCTTTATGATTCCAAGGACTTTGTCAGCGTGGGGCAACATTTCTGTAATGGCTCCGTGGATACAAGATCAGATTCCTGTGTCCCCCCAAACGCTTTCCCACCATTGAAAAGGATGTCATGTCGGTACTGTGGATTCACCCAACTGGAGCTCCACCCTCCTCCCCGCCCTGTGAGCAGAAACTGGTCCCTTTGCAGGCTCAGGTGCAGACAGTGGTCAGTGCCTTCCTGGACCCCTTCTCTCATGCTTGGTCTTTCCTCATGTTGCATCTACAATACCAATATCATCAATGGACAAAATAACCAAACTGGGTGTCAGGCAGTGTTACCAAATTTAACTGTTTTCTTAGTCCAGTCAAGTCATCTTGTATGTGTGGACACAGTAACAGTATAGTGTTTTGTTTTATGGTTGGTAAAAATCAATATTTTGAACTCAGGCTTTTTTCTGTGTTTTACAATTTTTTTTCAAATAGATCTATACCACTTCTTCCATTTCTTTTTAAGATCTTATTCAATATGTAAAGCACTTGCTATGTAACAGTTTTTTGCAAGTCATACATTCGGGGTCAGTCTTTGGGGATCCTCAGCCTAGCACAGTCATTGGAGATGAGGGTGTCCAGGGCTTGCTGAAGACCTGGCACATTTAGCTCAAAGCCAGGCTGGAGCCCACCCCTTCTAGTCTTCTGCCCGTGTTTCTCCCACCCAAAGCTCTTGTTACCTGACGTGACCAGCACTGCATAGCAGTGCTGCTTGGGGAGCAGTGGCCCAGGCACCAGGTCGGGAGAGCGGGATTTGAATCCCACTTCTACCACTCAACAGCCGTGAGACCTTGGCCCATGACTTAGCTTCTTAGTGCCTCGGTTTCCTCATCTACAGAAGGATGCCCCTACCTCCTAGTGGGGCTTTTAGTAAAAAATGAGATACGGGTGACACACACTGAACGGCGCTTTTCTCAGTAAATATCTGCTATCATCATCATTCTTGTCATTCACCCAATATTGATATCGTGCCCCAGAAAACTATTTTCTGAGCACAACCAATTAATGAAAGGTCCACATACTTTTATTTACTGCTGACCGTACCCTGATCAATCAGCACCACGTATATAACAAGAGCTGTGAAGGGGCTGAGACTTGACCCTGCTGACAAGCTAACAGGTCAGCGTATAACAGTTTCATGGGTTCTGGTGGAAGACTCAAGGTTCAGGATGCTTAGAGTTCTGAGTGGGCTTCTCTCCCATCAGTGTAGAGTAGCATCAAAGCCACTAGACACATGGCTTTGAAAACATGAAATAAACAAAATACTGTGATTAATGGCAATAGTTCACTTAAAATCAAGAATAAATGTTGCTGGACACTTGGACATTTTATAAAGCCTTTAACTCATTGACATTTGACCACCACATTTTGCATGAAGTCTACCAGGCACATCTTTTTATTTACTTATGTATTTTCAATTTTATCTTTTATTGAAATATAATTGATTTATTCTGTGTTAGTTTCAGGTGTACAACAAAGTAATTCAATTATATATTCTTTTTCAGAATCTTTTCCATTATATGTTATTACAAGATATTGAATATAGTTCCCTGTGCTATACAGTGGGTCCTTATTGTTTGACTATTTTATATACTGTGGTGTGTATGTGTTAATCCCAAACTCCTAATTTTTCCCTACCCCCTTCCCCTTTGGTAACCATATGTTTGTTTTCTATGTCTCTTTTTAGCTTCACAACAAGCCTGTGTGGACACGCTTATCATGCCCCCAGAGAGGTTAAGGATTTGCGCAGGGTCACACAGCTAATTACTAAGGGATCTAGGACTTGAACTCGGTCTTTGGCTTTCCACCAAAGGTCTTGCGACAACAGAGCAAAGTGGCTAAGACCGTGGCCTGAAGAATCTGATTGATCTCTTTCGAAGGCTCTTTCCTCCACTGACCAGCTGACCCTTAGAAATCCCTTAACCAATTTGTGCCTGAGTTTTCTCATCTGTAAAATGGGTGTAAAAAAGTACCTCCCAATGGGACTGAAGTGACAATTAAATGAGATGTTTGTGAAGAGTTTATATCATAAGGAGCACTAAAGAAATGCAGTCTGATATTATTTACTGCTTTGACTAAATTTTCTAATATTTATTCAAATCCCAATTATCCACTCATGAGTCATCCATCCTCTTTTCTTGGGAATCACTTCTTTTGTGTCATATCAACCCAGAATAAAGCACATCTTCCTGATGCTTCTCAGTATGTGAGAAGTTCAATTATATTTCAAGGCATGAACTGAGATGGTGAAGCCATGGGAGAGTGATGGCTTGGGGCAGGGTGGGCAAACTTTGCCTGGGGAGGACCAGATGGTAAATATTTTAGGCTTTAGATCACAGTCTCAAGTACTCAACTCTGCCTAAGTAACACAAAAGCAACCACAGACGGCATGGAAATGAACAGGCATAACTGTGTTCCAAAAAACCTTTATTTATTGGACACAAATCTAAATTTTACATAATTTCCTTGTGTCACAAATACTCCTCTTCTGTTTTTTTCAACCACTTAAAAATAGTTAAACCGTTTTGTGTCTGGGCTGTGGTTTGCTGACTCCTGAACTAATATATTAACCACAAAATTAATGCTATCAAAGGAGTCAAGGAACACTGGGGCAGGAGAGGTTCTGAAAAGGGTTATTGGAGGTTAAGGACTTGAATGGATCCAGAAAGAGTAGGTCGGGGGCGGGGGCAGGAGGAAGCAGCAGTGTCTGGGCATGTTCACGAGTTTGCTTAAATGAGACAACAGATGCAACAAGATTTAACATAATGCCTGGTACTTCGCTGATGCAGATGTTTAAAAAATTACTATCCTGTATGAGCAAAGCACATGCAAGAGACTGCACTAAAATACCGTACAACCGAACCATTTGAATACAGTTCAGTCCTTAGGATTCCAAGGACACTTTCAGAGTGGGACAGCAGTTTCTATAACATGGCTTCGGGGGTGCAAGATCAAATATTTTTCCCCAAAATTCAGTGGTGCCTAGAATTTCTTTATTGGTATTTCATTTCTGGGACTTGAACTTCTGCCTTCAGGTAGATCTCAGCTATACCTGCAAAGAGTTGTACATTACACGTCCATAAGCATATGCACTTACTGATATAAGAGCAGAACTTTACCCGAAAGGAAAAGGGACTTAAGTTCTGAGTGAAGGAAACACACACACACACACACACACACACACATCATCCTGGGAGAAGAATCCAGAACGTCAGGTCAGAGCCCTCAAAGTCAAACTGAACCAGCTTCCCCTGTTTATTCCGCTTCAGGGTCATTACTCTGGACATCAATTTTCATAGTGAAGAGACAAAAAAAATGGCCAACCGAGAGTTCTCGTTTAAAGGAAGTTGGGTAGTAAGCTGATTTGTTTAAAGTACCAGTGTTTTATTAAGCCGAGTTTGAAAATGTTGGTGTATCATAACAGAAATTTAAAATTCTATCTAAATTATTTGAAGGGGTGGATCCATTATTAATGATTTTCACATTTAAAAGTATTTAGTTCAAGGTGGTAATATGTGGACATGTAATTAAGATTATTTAGTTTTATTTTAAATGATTTAGCAAGAGATTTGAGGCTTCTAGATGATATAATATTAACATCAAAGATTTTTGTTCCTATCTAAGGTGATGAAAATTATCTTATAATTCACCATCGCCAAGGAATTACATTCTTAAATATGTCCTGAAAATAGTGTGCTGTAGCATTTTATTGTCCGGATTATGACTCCAGAATCATCACTGTACACCTTCCTTGTGACCTCGTTCATTTCAGGTCAGCAGCCAACTTGATCTTCAAGAGGTCTGTCTCTGTAAAGAAGGAGAAAAGGGTTGTGTGAAGAAATGAAAACAGCTTCTATTTGATGTGGAAGCAAAATGCATTAAAACCCACAAGCCACAAAATAACTGTTATATCAAACAGCAAACGTTGAGTGCCAAGTGCACCCAGTTCTAGTCTGTTCCATCCCTTGTACTTTTTTAGCAATGTCATTGTTGTCCTGAAAGACATCATGTGCACTCCGGATTTTCTAACAAATCTTTATGTGTTACCTTGGAAAATAACTTCTAAGCTGCCATTTCTGCTTGGAATTTTATGTCAAAGGGTGAAGAAAGTTGAATCAGCCTCCATCTTTCACTAGCATAACTCACTAGAGATCTCCAGCGCCTCAGGCCAGGAGGAATGACACATCCCTGGCTGACATGTGACTAATGTTTCATAACCACACCCTGATGCTGTAGGTTAGAGGCATGGAAGATACTGTTTTGACGTTGCCTTAGAACTTTGTTAATGGCCTGAGGTGCAGAATTATGGATCATTGGTACGCATTTATTTAATTTAGTAGTAATTTGTTAAATTTTACTCCAACTTACGAAATTTTGCCCCAAAACATGATCCTTTTATTTTACCTTTTTAGCAGGCAGATGGATTCAAATATACAAGGCTAGATTTAAAAAAGGAACATAGTTAGGCATCTTGAAGCTAATATTCAGTTTTCCACTCTGCAATTCCATACTGTCTTCCCCATATTTCATTTTGAGAAAAGTCCCAAGCCATGCAATTTTATTATATCATACCATATTTTCTTATAAATTTAATTTGTAGGATTTTTAAAACTTTTTCATGGTAGCCATGCTTAGGGGTTGGAGGTATGTTCCATGGAACAAAATTATATGACTTCCAGAATTAATCTAATTTGATAATGAAAGAAGTGTAAATGTTCCAGGAGGAGGGGGAAGTTACAGTGTAGTTATGATGATGGTGGCCATGGTGACAGTGGTGGCTGTGTTGAAGATAATGATAATAATGATAAAATGATAATAATAATAAGTAGTGTAAACTTTAAGGGCAAGTAGATAAGCAAATAGGTTGAATCCTGAAGACAGTGAAAGCAAACAAGGGCACTAGAGGTATAAACACCCAGGAGCTGGGGACAAACATTTTAATTGTATCAGAACCAAATTATTGCAGCTGCTGGGTTCTGGCTCTAAGATGGCGCTAGAGTTAGTCACCCTTCGGATGTTATAAATCTAAGGATATGTTTTCATTCTCATCCATTGCAAGAACTTTACTTCCCATAGCCTCCTTTCCCGGATTCCAAGCATCGAATGTCAGGTGCAGTGGCTTCTGACTTGTGTCACCCTTCTGGGTGGAACACAGTCTGGAGTAACTGTCTTTCCACTCTTGGTATTTTCACAGTCTGCCTTTTTTCCTGACTAATCATTGATCCCCAAGGGATTATTGATCTCCCAGTTCTGTCCCTTTAGCTGGGTCCCTTCTCATGCCAAGTAATAAAATACTCTTAATGCCCTTCTGAACTAATCAGTGTCAGATTCAAGCATTAATAGTACCTTAGACTTGGATTCTTTACCAAACATCCCTCTTAGCGGCTGCTTTCCTAGAATACTAATGATTCATCAACTGCACACCAGTTCCTCATTAAATGCTGATATAATTGCTTCCATAAGATTTTATTATAATATCACAGCCAAGTGTCCAACATCTAGATAGGAACAAACTCTCTCAGGAGAAATCAACAGTACATATAATTTCAGGCAGCCTTTCTTCATCCAACTTAACTGTATTAACCTAACGGCATGTGTTTGTTTGCCTAGTTTTTTTTTTTTTTTTTTTTGAGTTTTGTGATCCTACAAGTAAATCGGCTAATGCTCTAAGCCTCAGTTTTCCTGTCTGTAAAATGGACATAATGACCTCACGTCAGAGTATTTTGAGAGGATCAAGGTTGATGATGTCTGTGTGATGATGCCAGTTTCTGGAAGGGGCTGAACGTGGGGAAGATGCAGTCAGGACATAGTTTTATTTTTAACCCACCATGATCTCCTGCTTTCAAGTCTCTTTCCCAAAGTGGGATGATGTCTGAAAGAAACCCACAGCCTTTCAGGTATCTGTAAGCCTTCCGTTTTGGATATTAAAAAGTCAGTCTAGTCTAATTCCCGAATTTCAGTATCTTGCTGATTTTTCCACAGTTCATCCCTGACTTAGGTTTGAAAATCCACAAGGAAGACGCAGGGTGTCTCTTTGTTCTCTGATCACCTCCTTGCCGCCTCCTCAGTGAGCCCTCCAGGACAGAGAAAGAAGGAAGAGGACGCGCTGGAGACACAAGGCTGTCTCTGTCGTGTCGGCTGGTGCTGTCTGTGGTCCCTCATCATGGCAGATGCTCAAATGCCAGCTCTCTCTCGGCCACTTTCATGGTTTTCTCAGGAACCTACCCCACACCATCTGCCACCCCTGCCAGCCAAGACATCTCCGTGATGGACACACGCTGTGACCCCCCTCAGCTGCCGCTGGAGCTCACACCAGGCATCTTTCTGACAGTGGAAGCCCTTTCTTGACGACCGCGGCCCAGCCTCCATCAGTAGAGTCAGCCCAGAGGGAAGAAGGATGTGGTCCAGCTCCTCCCTCCGTGTCACTCTGAGCGCCATCGCTGGCCCCTACAAGGGGGACAGTCACAACCTCTGTCCTCTGCTGTCTCCCTCATCAGCTGCCCTGAGGATTATCTGAGGTGGCCCCTGCCGCCCTTACCCAAGCAGCTGGCTCACGTGGCACTTAGCAGACAGGTAGCACGGCCAAGGTGGTCGGGGGCACCTTGAACTACGAAGCCCACTCCCTGGGTTTGGATTCCACACCCACCACTTACAACTTTGCACAAATCACAAGGGAGTTGGCCTCCCTGTGACTCAGTCTCCTCTCTGTACAAATGGAGACGACAGCAGTACCTCAGAATCCTGGACATCGTGTGCCGGCTTTCAGTAGCACGCTGCCCTCCAAATTCTCCCCTGCTCCGTAGGGGCAGAGCCAGAGACTCACTGCCCACCCTCTCTGCCCGTGGGGTCCGGTTAGATTCTGCCAACGAGGGGCTCGTGGGCTGTTCAGAGTCGGCCTGGGGATCAGCAAAGGCAGCTGTGCGGGCATCAGCTCAGGACGGGGCTGGAGATCTGCCAGGGGATCCAGGTTCCCTCG
Organism: Globicephala melas; assembly: GCF_963455315.2. Lineage (NCBI taxonomy): Eukaryota > Metazoa > Chordata > Mammalia > Artiodactyla > Delphinidae > Globicephala > Globicephala melas. The sequence continues at coordinate 4,640,588 of NC_083317.1, read as the reverse complement.
GGAGAATCAAGAGCTCGGTCGCTGCGGGCAGGCGCACGAGAACCCACCCTCACACCCTCCGGTTGTCCTGACCAAGGCTGACTGATGCCTGGCCTCACAGGGTTGCTGAGAAGATGAAGCGTGTCTGTTCCCCGAAAGCACTCGGAACAGCTCAGGGCATGGTCAGTGCCTGGTGAATGTCAGTGGCTGTGATGTATTCATTACGATTCTCAGTAATACTGATCAATCCACGCACAGCCCTTCAGCACAGCTTCACGCTCACAGGAGGAGGGAGATGGGGGTGGGTGGGTGGGCGGGGCAGCTCGGCGCTGCCCCGAGGGCCTGGGCCGAGGGACTAGAGAAGGCTAGCGAGCTTGCTCAGGAACAGAGATGCTATGAGCGCTCGCCGGCGTGGGACATGTTCAGAAACGTGTCGAGAATACACATGCTATGGACAGATGACACAGAAAAGGCAGCCGAGATTTGACCTGTTCAGCTCTCACTTCAGCTGCTCCGGGGAGAAGTTCAACGTCCAGATGCAGACCCCTCGCTCTTTGGTACCTAAATGGGGCAGATGCGCGGAGGACAAGCCCACACGTCCACCGTGCTATTCAACTATTCATTACATTTAACTTGAAGTCACCTTATATTAGCAAAAACAAACCAGGGAACCCAAAGGTAGATCAGGGAGTTATCAGCAGACAAAGCAGAACCAGGCTCAAGAGCTGCTATAATTACCAACTTTGGGCTGAATGGTGCAGCTGCGGCCAGCTTTGCAGCCAGGACCTGCCTCCAGGGCGCTGAGAAGCACGCCTACATTGATTTCTGCCCTGCAGGGAGAGCTGCTGAACGGTGAGTATTTGAGTATTGTGGTGATTACATATTTGTCTGTGCCTCTAAAAGACACGCCCACATAAAGTCCTAGAGTATATGGGAGAACAAAGAATAGAACATAAATAGGTGTTTGGCAACACCTTGACTTTTTACTCGCAGAGAAAGAAACTTTTTTTTTTCAAGATACACCCTCAAAACTTTTTATCCCAATGACATATTATAGCTTTATATTTGAACCCTAAAGTGTGTGTCATTTATGTCTAATCTCTCTAATAATGCCTATATATTGTTAAGGTAGCTTCCCCTCCCCACCTCTAAAACCAGAATAAAAATAAATGTTTTTATTTTTATACAACCTTTATTATCCCTCGAATCAACTCTCTGTGTTTAAAATCCCTGAGGATGACAAGGGCTTACGGCAGCAGAGGCTGCTCCTTTCCTGGGATTGTCACCTACAGTAGACAGATGCTTTATTACCCAGGCACGCGTGGTACCTCATGCTTAGCCCACATGAAACATTCAGGTTAATGGTCACTGCATTTTTTTCTTTTTTAAAAATTTTTTGGTTGTGCGGCATGCAGAATGTTAGTTCCCCGACCAGGGATCGAACCTGCGCCCACTGCAGTGGAAACACAGAGTCTTAACCACTGGACCACCAGGGAAGTCCCAGTCACAGCATCTTTGATAGCAGGTCTATTTCTCCTCTCCCCCCATTTCTCTAGCTTTTTATAACATGATATAAAGGAAATGAACTCACTGTTTGAGATCCTATTTGGTTGTTTAAGGAAGGTAAGATAAACATGCAAAGTTTCGGAAGGAAAAACTAATTAGATGATTTCTGTTGATAACATATATAAATCTATATACACACATTTATGGATATATGTGTATATAATTTATATATAGAGAGGGGATTTTCTTTTACGGGACATATCTTGGTCTAGGGATTTCTATTCCACTGTGTAACCAAACTGCATTCAAAGTGCAGGAAACTAAGGAGAAGAAGGCCAAGCTCTAAGTAGAGATAAAAGATTCAAACTCCAGCCTCTCAAACCTGAGGGTTGCACCAAAGACAGGGCCTGCACCCAGGAATGAAGACACTATAATGGTTTGTTTGTTAATTTTCATGTTAATCTTGATGGGAAGACAGCCCGTCCTGCATTCTCTCGGGGGCATTGAGGGACTACCTGTGATCTCATCATCTTGTAATCAATGTGTGTGGAGGCTTCCGGGATCCTGGATCCTGGGCAACAGAAAACCAGAGACAGGTTTCTGCCTTTATGGCTATTACTTGCTAGTGGAGGGAAGACAGAAATATAGAGACCAATGTGATTCAAGGTGACTTTGTGTTACGGTCCCTGAGGAAGACTCTAGGCTGCGGTGAGAGTGTGTAATTGGGGGGCCTGGGTAGTTCAGACCAGGTGGGCAGCACAGGGAAGCGTAGGCCGTAAGACAGAACAGAGTGGTGGGGACAAAGGTGAACCCTTAAAGCCAGTACCTGACAAAAATACAGTTCAAAACATGTAAACACTGTACTGGTCCCAAACTCCCAGACTGCTAGCAGATTTACCTGCCAAATACTGGCCTCTGCAGTTACTGATCTGTCCACACCACATTTGGGGATCCCTGTGGTTTCAGGGCTGTCCCACTGAGTTCAGTCCCGCACATCAATTACCTGAGCAGTAGTTTCCTCTTGAACGATGACAATGAAGCTTTCTGGTTTTATGCAAATATGAGTTTTTTCATGGTGCATTTATCACGGAGGTTGGAGAAGGTGTTTCCAGGGATGCTTATGAAGACAGCAAAGGAGGGAGGCCCGGTTGGCGTCCACCCTGTGCATGGTCCTCCCGGGACGCCGCTTGTTTATATCCTACTGCCCATGGGTCCAGGGGTGAACCTTGCCAAGCCACATGGGCACTGCCAAGATCTGTAGCAATAGACCATTCATTATTCACTAAATCTGAGAAACAAGAAGGCGAAGTAACCACTGCCCTACCTCCTGCCATGTGCAACAGGGAAGCACGATTTTCTAGGGGTTATAAAGGATACGGCAAAAATGAGTTTTCAAAACGTGCTCACTGTACCAGGGCCATACAGGATTGTGCTCTAACCTTTGATGCGTGTATGGAACAAGACAGAACATGTTTACGGCCGAAAAAAGGCAAAATGGTGAGGGAGGAATGAGGGAGATGCTTATGAGCAATCCCTATTTATGGCTGAATGATTGGTGTCAGAGCGTGCACAGGATTTCGAGAGCTATCCTATCCCCTCAGCTTTGCCTCATTTCTTAGCATTTTGCTTCCTTTCCCCGGTACTTTCCCCACTCCGGCCACTGTTCTCTCTCTCTGGCATCTCTCTTTACACCTCCCTTTGCAGTAGGTTGGCAAAATGCCACCCTGACAGAGTTTGGTATCCAACCCTGGCCTCCATGGTTTCCTTCTGTCTTATACCAAAGAGGAAAACAGCATTTGCTTTTTACTGGAGAAGAACTGACAGCCCCTCATCAGGTTAATGCCATCCTGAGGTCAGGGCCCATGCACACCTCCACTGTGAGCTCCGTCATCCATGATGAAGGTCCGTCTCTCCCATCCTCCAGGGCCCAGGTGCATGCCAGCCCTTTCTAGCACCTTTCCAGCTCACTCCAGCCCAGACCAGAGCTCCCATCACAATGTCAGAGCCCTTCTGGTCTGACCACTCATGGTGACAGCCCTTGTGCCCTAAGGAATCCATGCCTTGTTTCCTTATCCATCCTTCAAGGTCCTTAAACACAGCTCCACAGGCAACATTTTTGTCTCTCTCACTAAATACAGCCATGACTGCACGGCAGGGGCTCATTTTGTACCACCTGCCATGTAGCATGGCCTTGGGGATAAGGTAATGATGCTGACAAGCTCTGCTTCTCAAGGAACTCTCTGCCCATGAAGAAACCAATGGCCCCTTGATCTTCTGTCGCTTGGTGTTAAAAAAAAAAGCATCACCAGCTCCTTGGTATTTACTCAGAGAGCTGAAAGCTATGTCTACATGAAAACCTGCACACAAATGTTTACAGCAGCTTAATTCATAATCCCCAGGACTTGGAAGTAACCAAGATGTTCTCAAGTAGGTGAATGGCTAAATAAATTGTGGTCCATCCAGACTATGGAATATTATTTCGTGCTAAAAGAAATGAGCTATTAAACCATGAAAAGACCCGGAGGAAATTTAAATGCATGTTATTAGGTGAAAGAAGCCCGTCTGAAGAGGCTGTGTACTATGTGATTCCAACCATGTGACATTCTAGAAAAGAAAAAGCTATAATAAAAACATCAGCGGTTGCCAGGGGTTAGGGGGAAAGGAGAGATGGACAGGAGGAACACAGAGGATTTTTAGGGCAGTGAAACTACTCTGTATGATACCATAATGGTGGATATCTGTCATTGTACATTTGCCAAAACCCATGGAATATACAACACCAAGAGTGAACGCCAGTGTAAACTATGGACTATGGGCGATTGCGATGAGTCAGTGGAGGTTCATCGATTGCAACAAATCTACCCCAATGCTGGGGGATGCTGATGGTGAGGGAGGCTGTGTCTATATAAGTAAAGGCAGTGTTAGGGAACCCTGTACTTTTCATTCAGTTTTGCTGTGAATCTAAAATTACTCTAAAAGTGGGGGTGATGTATCGGCTGTGTTGAAGGGGCTCTGGGTGGGTGGAGCCTAACCCTCTCTGAGGGTGAATCAAACCATTAAAGAATTGTGAGACTTTGCTTCTGAAAAGTCTCAAACCTAACCTAAATTTTCAGAGACAGACCTAATTAAACACATTTAACTCAGAAATGGCAAAGAGATTGATCCATGTAACACACATGGATTTTTTTCATTTTGGCAGGTTGAAATCATAGACCGTTAATCCAAGAAGTGAATTTACAGATCCTTAATTAAAACGATTAGTAGCATAAAGAAACCAAGTCTGATGGAGGCAACGTGATTGACCTGAAGTGTAATACAGCGTCCTCATCACTCTTCTAAGCCCCCAGCCTCCTAAAAAAGTCTACCTTGGTATGATCCCTGCAGATGAGTGAGAACGTACGACCTCAGTTTCTGAGTCTTTGAAATGGACAAAATAACACTACCTCTCAGGGCTTCTGTGGGGATTCAGTGAGACCATGTAGTTGGCAAATTTCATAACTCGTAAAGCTCCATTCAACAATAGTCTATTCTGTTCCCGAAATTCTATGATGCAGGACATCTAAGGCAGGTAACCTCCCTCAGGAAGCATCCGTTTATCACCAATGTCAGAAACAATGAATCAGAAGGATCTACAGTAATTCTAACTGTGACTTCTGGGTGCACAAACATGATTAATAAAATGCTTTAAGTGGTTGATGCTACAAATACAGGAAATGCCTTATTATTAAGAAAGGTCTGTGGTTATCAGAAGCTTTGAGTTTTCATCCATGCTTTCTTGGAGCCCAAACTGTAAGCTTGTAGCTGGTTGGACAACCCCGTCCAGAGGGCTGATTGACAGGTCGTTACAGAGATCAATGGACTCTCTTTTGGCACTTTAAAGAGCTGGTGTTCATGTTTTATCAACAAATTGGTTGCGTGTGCTCCTCACCTGCTCTCATGACACCACTGGCTGTTAGAGGAGACACCAACTGAGTGAAGAATCAACTTCGCAAACATTGTTACACGGGGTACGTACTTTCAGTTGGAGGAATGAAAAAGCTCTGGGGATGGATGGTGAATGTCCTTAACGTCACTGAACTGTTCACCTACAAATGGTTAAAATGTTATTTTTTATTATGTCTGTTTTACTACAATAAAAAATATTTTTTAAAAAGTTGTTACAGCAGAGAGAAATAGGTTTATTATATAAATTCTATGTAGTGGAAGGGCTAAAAGCCAAAGTACAGTGTGTCTCACTTCTTGCTGTGCTGTGACATATTTTTGGTGATAAGTTTTCAGTTCAGATGAGTTTGAAAGCAAGAACACATTTAGAGAAGGGGTTACAGGGTTTCCATTTGGTGACTGTGTTGGTTTTGGATACATGCTGTTTGAGGTTCAGTGAAAACAACTTGTGTAAAGGGAAATTTAAGCCATCCTTTCAACATAACTAATGAATTCAAATAAGAATCCAGAATTAAAAACAATTATGATTGACCGATTTATTCATAAAAAATTACTGTAACAAATACATTACACTCACAAAACACATGGGAAAAGTCTGCTTACAAGTTTGACCCTATACATGCTGTGTCATGAAGATATTTCATTTAATATTTTGAATCTTTTTCATTTTAACTTTGTGTAACTACTTTTTAACCACCTGGCTCCATGAAATGTAGAAATAGTACCACAATATTTGTTTACAATATCCCATGTTTACTAGTTGTGCTGTGAAAAATGAAGCAGAGTCATTTGGACAATTTAATTCAAATAAATATTAATAAAATTGTGAAATTAGGTAAATGACTAAAAACTGTATTTTTGTTTCAGTTATCTGAATTGGGATAAGTACTTTACCATACTCAGGAGTTCAAATGATGCCCACTTAGTTATTAATGGATACCCAAAAAAGAAAAGAACAGGAAAATTTTACTGAGAAAATCAAAGAAAAATCAGGTAATGAAAGAACTCTAGAGGGAGAAGCATAGTTATAGCTGGATGCGGGCTGTGGATTCAGAGACCTTGGGTTTATGCCTCCACTTCCCCCTCTGGTAAATGGCCCGAATCCAAAAGGGATTCCTTGTGAGAAGGAAGGGAAGTGAGGCACGTAACACTAATTCACCTACTGCTTAGCACCTAATCCAGGGTATGCAGAAGGGATTGGCTCTTTTTATTGGAAGTCCCTCCCCCATCAAGACATACACACACTACTAGATTTAAAATAGATAACTAATAAGAACCTACTGTGTAGCACAGGAAACTCTACTCAATACTCTGTAATGACCTATATGGGAATAGAATCTAAAAAAGAGTGGATATATGTACGTGTAGAACTGATTCACTTTGCTGTACAGCAGAAACCAACACAACATTGTAAATCAACGATACTCCAATAAAATTAATTAAAAAAAGATTGGATGGGGAAATGCCTTCGGCGACTTCTTGGGAAGGGAGCTCAATGAGAGGACCATTTGCTGAGATGCAGGCAGACAAGAAGGATGCCAAGTGCCCCGGGACCAATGTGAGAAGCCGTATCCAAACCTCTCTTTCCCTCCCGCCTGTGGGTCTTCCACCCCTTCCTCCCACTGGTGACCTCATCAAAAGCCAGAGGGTAAGGACCCTGGAGGGATGCACCCACTGAGGTCAGAGTCCGGGCCCGACAGGGAATACCCCTGGGATAGACCAGCCAAGAGTAACTAGCTCAGAAAGCACTTGGGGACTTCTTGTTCCCCCCAACAGGGCTAGATCAGAGTAGCAAGGCCCATACCTGAGTTTCTAACAAACTATTCTTGCTATTGTTACAAGTTATTTTTATTTCCTCATTGAATTGTCATGAAGCAAGGTACTGCAGGAAGTAATACCCATTCAACTGTCTTACCAAATGAAATGGCTTTTCCAGCCCCCACTTTTCATTCTGATGTGGCCTAAGATGAAAGTAAGAGGAAGCGGGTGTAAGGATTAAGAAAAGGAAATGGTTTTAACATTCGGCAGGAAAAGAACATGAGCTTTGGGTAATAATCGTAAACTCAGATCTGCGGTAGCCTGAAAGTCTGTGTCCCAACACAATCCGCCCGTTGAAACCCTAGCACCCAACGTGATGATCTTAGGAGTGGGGCCTTTGGGAGGTGATCAGGTCCTGAGGGTGGAGCCCTCACGAATGGGAGCAGTGCTCTTGTAAAAGGGGCCGCGAGAGCTCCCTTGTCCTCTCCACTATGTGAGGACACAGTGAGAAATCTAGGACCCAGAAGAGGGCCCTCCCAACCCTGCTGAAACCCTGTCCTCAGTCTTCGAGCCTCCAGAACCGTGAGCGATAATTGTCTGTAGTGTATAAGCCACCCAGTCTGCGGTATTTTATGACAGCAGCCCAAACGAACTAAGACACAGGCGTTAGGAGATTCTTATGAAACGGAAGCTCATGCCCGGCTGTGGGCTCAGCATCACAGCCCCTGTACTTTTCCCATTAGGCACCACCCCTCCCATGGGGCTGAAGCCCTGGGTCACTGTCACTTCTAATTAATGGAGCAACGGGCGCGTTGGATTGAAACTCCTTAAATAAAATTATGGCAGAGATGCTAAAGGGTCATGGGCTTTGGGTGGGCTGGCCCGCCTCCTTGCTAAGCCCAGCACGCTACGGAGGAGGGGATCTGACTGTTCATCTTGGAATAAGCAGTTTTGAGGGATCTGTCCTAATTCCCAGACTCATCCTCACCCCTCCCCCACTTCAATGACCCTTTCATTTTAACCAAGTGCGTCTGAGCTGGTCGTCAGGGCGACCGGTACTTTTCCTCATCGTTCCCACCCAAGGTCCCACGTGGTTCCTTATCAGTTTCTCACGCCCTCCTCCTCTGGGGAGTGCTCGACCCCCAGTACTCCCGTCAGACAGCATCACAGTAATTAAATATTATTAGCGCTGTTTCTATTGCGAAAAGGCAGCCACAGGTAAGTGGGATGCCGCCGCGGGCCTCTGGCTCTCACGCTCTCCTACGAGGAAGTTAACATCATGCCTCTGACCTGGCACCTACTTAGTATCTATTCTTGGTAAGAATTCCTTGTGTCGTCTCTCTCCAGCCAGGCTGTCGGCATCTCGAGGATGAAAATCATTCCTAAATGTTTCCAGGTCCAATTTATTGGCTGTTAACAGAGCCTCAGTGGAGAGGCATCCAACCAGTAGCCCCTCCCAGGATACAGCTCTGGTGATGGGACCACGAGAAACGCTTAGGCTCTC